>NC_068939.1:46360885-46419024 GCF_016801865.2 Culex pipiens pallens
CAACGACAGCAGCAGTAATGGCCTTTTGCAAACATCATCGACTGGAACGCGCGGAGACCGGGGAAACGGAAACAGACACCAGCCATTATGCAAATTTTCCGTGCCAAAGTCGTACTTTGGTGGTGCTGGTGGAGGTGCATTGTCTTTTGCTGCTGATCTGCAACAGGAACACTGAACACACTTTGGTGTGGGTGTGTTATCATCAGCAAGGGAAGGACTCGTTTAAGGATGCAAACTCCGCTGGGAATTGGATCTGCTGGTGACAACATGTGTTGGATTGAGGTTATTTTTAATTTCTGAATACATTTAAACTGAATGAGTAAACAAAATTCAACTTAGGATATCGTCTGTTGTGTGCTATCTTGTGACAACGACCATTTAGTACTTTTCGAGAAAATCGATTTTAAAGATTGTTGGTAAATTCTAATCTAATCTAATCTAATCAGACCCTAGCGCAGCCAATCTTTCGAAGGGATCCTGGAGAGTGCCTTAGGTTAGATGACGCCTAGCACTCTTCTTGTCATTTATTAACATTTGTAGTGCACCATTGCATCGGAATGCATTGAAACATCACAAGCGTTAAAGCGGCCAGGCCTACTGCGTAAAGCCGTATCGCAGAGATGATCCGTAATTGGGTTGAGTTTGAGCACAGAGTGTTCGAACAACAACACAATTCTGAATCGACAGGGGAGGAAGAAGCGTGGGGAAACACCACCATACGCTCCGAGATTTGGTTGTATTCGTTGGGAGCACCATGCTAAGAAGGTTTGGTACTCCGGGACCCTCTGGGATGGGACATTGTATTTCCACGAATGCCCTGGACACTATTTGCCGTGGTTATAGCGCCACAACTCGCTCTCTGTAACAGTAGTCCTAATTCCAGTCCAAGCTTACCAAGTCGTCATGGCCTAATGGTTAGCATTTTTGCTTACCAACCCAAAGGACGGAGGATCGAACCCCGCCTCGAGCGACTTTGATTTTTCGTTCATATTCATCATTTCAAATTCTGTGTACTTAACTTTCTCGTTGGGAGCAGATTTTAAAGATTGTTGGTAAATTATTTCAAAACTATGAATGATAGAGTCAAACATTTTAAAGCAATCGGTTCGTATACTATCGGTTAACAAACGCTCCAAGTTTCAACTAATTTGGTTACACCAGTTAAAAGATACAGTAAATTATCTAAACAAAAATCTGAAAAGCACGTGTCACAAGTGTGTTTCGAAAGTAAAATTGTACTACGTGTCACAAGTGTGTACAGAATTCCCATACAAACTAAAATAAGCTCAAATCAATGGTTTAATCGACTTAATCAGTATATTTTTATAAACAAAAGGTTGCATTGCCTTTAGAAAGTATGTGTGTACATAAATTTGTGAAAAACAAGAAAAAATTTCCACATTTTCCAACAACATGTATGACGTATCACAAGTGTGCACAACCATTTTGATGATAAATTGGTCTATGTCACAAGTGTGTATTGCGATATCCGGGAAACGGAAGCGAATTTCCAAAATCGGGTCAAAGCATCGTGTAGTGTTAGTTAAGTATAGCAAAACGTCATCATTAACTCATTTTCTACCAAAATGGTCTATGTTACAAGATAACACACAGCTGACGATATGTTGATTGTGTGTACTAAATTCAAACAACATTGTGTTGAATTCACATATAAGTTCAAGATGTACACAGTAAAAAAATCATGGCAATATTATATCTTTTATGTAAAAAAATTGTGTTGTGTTTTTTTTTGTATTTTTTAATTCGACTGAAACTATTTTGTGCCTTCGGTATGCCCAAAGAAGCCATTTTGCATCATAAGTTTGTCCATATAAATTTCCATACAGATTTGCCAGTTGTTCATACAAAAATGATGCATGAAAATTCAAAAATCTATATCTTTTGAAGGAATTTTTTTATCGATTTGGTGTCTTCGGCAAAGTTGTAGGTTGGTGATTTTTAATTTAATGTTTTGTCACTTAAACTTGATTTGCAAAAAAGCACTTTTTTTCTTCATTTTTTGATATGTCTTAGGGGACATAAAATGCCAACTTTTCAGAAATTTACAGGTTGTGCAAAAAATCTTTGACCGAGTTATGAATTTTTGAATCAATACTAATTTTTACGAAAAATCGAAATATTGGTCGCAAAAATTTTCAACTTAATTTTTAGATGTTAAATCAAATTTTCAATCAAAAAGTACTTCAGAGAAATTTTGGTAAAGGTAACCGTTTTCAAGTTAAAGCCATTTTTAGAAAACTTTTTTTTAAATAGCAGTAGTTTTTATTTTTTTTAAATTACACCAAAAAAATCAATTCTCGTAGTCGTGAATTAAGTTCACGAATGTGAGAACCACGAAGGAATTTATTCATGAGTATGGTGCATTAGGGTGTAATATGGTTGCATGGAAAAAAATAAAGTTGTCCAAATTTAGCGAGCACAGCAATTTTTCAGTTCCTTTTGGGGTCCTAAACAACTCCCCAAAGTTTGGGAACGATTGGTTTAGTCCTCACATTGCGCAAAGCGATTCAATTTTCCATATAAATTTGTATGGGAAAAACATTTTTTTTGGATTTTGATATTTATAAAATCCACGTTTCACGCTGTACTAAAACCGGATTCATATTCGGATGCTCTGGAATGTGCTCTACAACTTTCCCGAAGAGAGTATGGTGCTAGCTTGTCGCTGAAAGAAGATACAGCGTCCTCAAAACTCGTCTAAAACGTGTTTTTTGATCGAAAATCACGTTTTAGACGAGTTTTGAGGACGCTGTATCTTCTTTCAGCGACAAGCTAGCACCATACTCTCTTCGGGAAAGTTGTAGAGCACATTTCAGAGCATCCGAATATGAATCCGGTTTTAGTACAGCGTGAAACGTGGATTTTATAAATATCAAAATAAAAAAAAATGGTTTTTCCCATACAAATTTATATGGAAAATTGAATCGCTTTGCGCAATGTGAGGACTGAACCAATCGTTCTCAAACTTTGGGGAGTTGTTTAGGACCCCAAAAGGAACTGAAAAATTGCTGTGCTGGAAAATCGATTTTCATATTACACCCTAATGGTGCATTTGCGCTATAAACGTGAATATATTCCTTCGTGGTTCTCGCATTCGTGAATTTCATTCACGATTTTGCATACTTTTCAAAAAAAATACTTTTGAAAAGCTGAGAAAATTCTCTATATTTTGTTGTTGAGATGTAAAATATTTTCAAGATTTTTAAATCACGACTAACATTTCAAAAGGGCCAAACATTCAAGAACACGTCCTTTTGAAATGTTAGTCTTGAATTAAAAATTTTGAAAATATTTTTTTGAAAAGATCGAAAAATTTCACGAATGATTCATATTTTAACATAGAAAATCTGACCATTAATGGTCAGATTAATGATTAATGCTGAGATATCGACGTTCAAAAATGATGGGTTGTTTGGGTGAGACTTAGAAAACATCAATTTTCCTGTTTTTAAGCCTTTGCATGGCAATATCTTAGCAACTAAGGGTCGTTTCAACAAAATTCAAAAATGCAAAATATAGAGAATTTGCTCAGATTTTCAAAAATACTCAAACATGTGCACTGATTTAAAAAAAATAAAAACTGCTACTATTTTTTCAAAAGTTATCGAAAAATGGCTTTAACTTGAAAACGGTGAACTTAATCAAAATTTCTCTAAAGTACTTTTTGATTGCAAATTTGATTTTACATCTAAAAATGAAGTTAAAAATTTGTGCGACCAACATTTCGATTTCTTGAAAAAAAAAATAAGTATTGTATCTTCATACATCATTTTTGTATGGACAGCTGCCAAATTTGTATGGAAAATTATATGGACAAACTAATGATGAAAAATGACTTCTTTGGGCAAACCGAAGGCACCAAAAAAGTTTCAGCCGGATCAAAAAATACAAAAAAATAATATAAAAAAGACTGATTTCATAGAGAACTGCTCATCATTCATAATTGCGAAAATAAACTTAATCAAATAATCTGAAAATTTTACTCAAGTTCCATATTTGAACTTTTTTTTGAATCGGTCTAATTGCATTTAGAATTCAACAGCTAAATATTGGACTTTTTTTGTTGACGAAAAAAAAATTCCGACAACACAGCTAAAAAAGTAGTAATCCAGCTGCGTGTAAAAGGCCTGGGTGTAAAATAAAAATTGCATTATTTTATGCAATTTAATGTGATTTTACACTCTGAAATATGTAGCCCATCAGTATGGGAAACCTACTTGACCGAAATGTCAAGTTCATATATGCGTTTATCCTTACAGCTTTTCATTGGTCTGATGGCCGAGTGGGCTAAGGCGCCAGTCCTTACTGTTGGTGCTGGGTTTGAATCCCGTCGGTTGCAACTTTTTTTTGTGTTTGCAAAAAATGTACATGCAATGTGTAATATTAAGTGTTTATTTTGACGAAGGTGATGTGCATGCTTTAGCATGCGATTTTACCATCCGATTTTTTGCTGTGAAGTTATGATTTAAAAAACAAGTTTTGGCTTTAGTTTTTAATGACAGTTTTTCTTTATAAATCGAAAAGTAATTTACAGATATTAGCATAGCATAGCATTGGTGTCTACCCGTAGCTGCTACTTCGTTATTGACCAGGACCCCCAAAAATTGCTCCGTGGACCACAGATGAAAAGTAGGAACCAATCATCACCCCTTCGCAATTTTCAAAGATCCCTATCATGCTGATCAATACCGACGCCGGCCACGACCAGTGGTAAGACACGGGGAAGTGGATGGGAATGTTAGTCCGATACTTGAGTGATGGGACCGCCAAATCGACTGCGTCTCCGACAAAGTATCACATGAGTTTTGAGGGGTTAGTAAGATGGGTATGGGGTCAGGATTCACTGCGGTAGGTGATGCGACCATAAGAAATTTGTTTATCTGTTGAAATTTTAAAAATCTCAGGCAGCCGGCTGCGGAAAGATACATAATTGATTATTTAAAAAGTTTTTTTAGTCGAACGCGTGCCAACCGAGCAGTATTGCTATGGGCTGGACTTATCAGTATATTTTTACTGTTTATACGATAACGCGAGTAAATTAAAAAAAAAGTTATTCTTCATAAAATGGAAAGTTTGATGAGTTAATACTTAAACTGCCCGTTGGAATACATTTTTACAATCAACAAATTTGAACTACAAGAAAAGAGGACACCACGTAACCGATTGTAATGAAATTAAAACAATAACATAAACGAACTAAACCGGCGGCGGTAGATAATATGACCGAGTGTGAATCGTTGCTTTCTGATCTTCGACGCTAGAAGAACTTAATTTTAAACTCAATCCCGTAATTTTTTACTTCTTACCGTCGGCGTGCCATCCGAGCAACGATGCTATGGGAAGGGCTTTCAAAACGAAATGAAATTCAACATATACACGACGACGCGAAGCCTTCTATCAAAAATTCAAGGAACTTCCACTACTTTCTCGCGGATTTTTTAAATAATCTTAAATCTCAAAAACTATATAAAGGTAACAAAAAAACTCATCGGCCAACGTACGCGCGAACTAAAAAAAAATTAAAAAAGAAGAAGAAGAAGACCAATCACCCCATGCACACAAACAGCAACACAAAAGAGACGAAAATAACACGAAAAAACAGGACTGCGCGTCCTCATAGGCACTGCACTAATGATGCCATTCAGCGATGGAATAATCATCATCAAAAGAAAATCTTTGGACGTTCATCAAGAGAAAAAATCCAAAAGGAGCATGACTCTCTTCTCTCGCGCACGAAAGATCGGTAAAAGGAATCTAAAAAAATCATCATCTTGATTATTCGGCGGATCATCTTTTTCACTACTACACTTGCATGTGTAACGTCACAGGTCGAAAAAATGAACGGTCACTTTTGTAGTTGGGCAATGAGTGTAAACAAAGCGAAATAATTTTAAGTGATGCTAACAAGGAAATTCACAAAAAAACATCAACAGATTGATTTTCTTTGAGAAGTTCGGGAGCGATTTTCTTTTGCGAAAAGTAATTTACAGATATTTTCTAAAAAGTGGGCCGTTTCCAAAATAAAGCCAGTTAAAGGTTAATTTCAACTGAAAAAACCCCTTTTTTGTTTTTTTTGAAAAGTGATTCATTTTCGAAACGTTCAAAAAAATTCCAATTAAATTGCCTTGAAGACATTCAAGATAAGACCTCTGGTTGTTAAAATACAGTGAATAAAAGAAAAAGAAACAAGAAAATTAATGTTTTTAGGTCCCCCGTGTACCTATACTTTCTAAGCAGTCCTCATCAACCTACAACTTTGCCCAAGACACCATATCGATCAGAAAAATTCTTCAAATGTGAAAATTGTATGAAGCCTTGCATGAGTGAACCAATGACACAAAATAGATTCGTTGATTATAGAGCAGAACCCCACAAAGTTTGAACCGAATCAAAAAATACAAATAATAGTTTCTTACGGGGAAAAAATATTCTATTAAAATTTAATAAAAAAGGGAAAGTCAGCACCACTTTCCCATCATCAAATTTCGAATGTGTGCCCCAATTTCGCACTCATATTTGCAAAATTACCTCAATGATCAAAGTTTCGTAAAAATTAATAGCAGTTGGGCATCTTTTCCCCCGACTTCACTCGACTTGACGAAGATTGACCCTTAAAAGAATCATTACTGCGATGAAACCCCGATACGAATCACTTATCATCAATATCTATCCAAACCCCCACGTCTAGAAGGGCCCCCTAATACATTTCCGGACAGCATAATCCCATGAAATGAGATCACGCAGCACGATTATGGCGACCGAAAGAGCCTACAAAACAGCACATCCTTATTATTCCTTATCTTATGTTTAACTTGTGATACTCGATGAAAGGACATGACATTACTTGAAGAGAAGATATCAAATCACAGCTCACATCGCATAAAACGTGACACGTTCTGGTTAGCTAATTTTAATGTACATAATCAGGTGTGAATGGATTGTGCTTGGAAGATTTTGTGTTTGCTAAACATTATTTTTGCCTTGAAGATGTTTCACACTTTTCAACAAAAAAAAGTCTGACATTGACTTGGCACATCAATTCTTCACAAGAACCGGAACCAAAAGATTTCCAAACCAACACGTGCAATCCCTTCAACAAACACACAAAGGGATTAACACACGTGGATGAATACCTTCGGGACATTTCAAACATATCTTCTTCCCTCCAACCTTCTCCTCTTATCACAAAACTGAGCTGAACCGATGTCTTGACGGCTCGAAATTTTCTTCCTCTTCACCACAAACACAGTAAGAAATCAATATATGAAAATGTTAAAAAAAATTATACTTTTAAGCTAAATTTGTATTGGTCAACTTTTAAATTTTACTTTTTTTAAAATATTTGTACTTTTCATGTTTTTACTGTGCACCTACACAACCACATCAGGCGGACAACATGACGGACTATTTGTTGCTCGTCGGGCCATGAATAATGGAGGATCCTGGCGGTTCGGTTCCGTTCGGTTTTCACCTTTGTGCAGATTCGCTGGAAGGTAGAGCCTCTGCCTCTGCCTACGATGCAACGTGTTCAGATTGATGTGTTGTGATCTTTTGACCCCCACTACACTGGAAACAAGGGTTGGCTCGACAAGTGTGACGTTGTTCAGGATTTTGGATTTTGAGCAGGGAATGGAGCTGGTGAGATATTCGAGGAAATTCGGAGGAAACAGGGTGGGGTTTGAAAATGAATTCAAACTAATAGAAGGCAAATAACTTTCATTATGAAAAATATGAAAAGTAAATATTTGTTAAGATTGTATTAGTACTCAAAATTAAAGCTTAATATACTAGGATCAAATCCGAAAAATCCGAAATGTAGATCAAAGGATTTGAATTCTTTATTCACAATAATACTTGTCTCTTGTCTCTTGTCTCTTGTCTCTTGTCTCTTGTCTCTTGTCTCTTGTCTCTTGTCTCTTGTCTCTTGTCTCTTGTCTCTTGTCTCTTGTCTCTTGTCTCTTGTCTCTTGTCTCTTGTCTCTTGTCTCTTGTCTCTTGTCTCTTGTCTCTTGTCTCTTGTCTCTTGTCTCTTGTCTCTTGTCTCTTGTCTCTTGTCTCTTGTCTCTTGTCTCTTGTCTCTTGTCTCTTGTCTCTTGTCTCTTGTCTCTTGTCTCTTGTCTCTTGTCACTTGTCTCTTGTCTCTTGTCTCTTGTCTCTTGTCTCTTGTCTCTTGTCTCTTGTCTCTTGTCTCTTGTCTCTTGTCTCTTGTCTCTTGTCTCTTGTCTCTTGTCTCTTGTCTCTTGTCTCTTGTCTCTTGTCTCTTGTCTCTTGTCTCTTGTCTCTTGTCTCTTGTCTCTTGTCTCTTGTCTCTTGTCTCTTGTCTCTTGTCTCTTGTCTCTTGTCTCTTGTCTCTTGTCTCTTGTCTCTTGTCTCTTGTCTCTTGTCTCTTGTCTCTTGTCTCTTGTCTCTTGTCTCTTGTCTCTTGTCTCTTGTCTCTTGTCTCTTGTCTCTTGTCTCTTGTCTCTTGTCTCTTGTCTCTTGTCTCTTGTCTCTTGTCTCTTGTCTCTTGTCTCTTGTCTCTTGTCTCTTGTCTCTTGTCTCTTGTCTCTTGTCTCTTGTCTCTTGTCTCTTGTCTCTTGTCTCTTGTCTCTTGTCTCTTGTCTCTTGTCTCTTGCTTTTTGCTTTTTGCTTTTTGCTTTTTGCTTTTTGCTTTTTGCTTTTTGCTTTTTGCTTTTTGCTTTTTGCTTTTTGCTTTTTGCTTTTTGCTTTTTGCTTTTTGCTTTTTGCTTTTTGCTTTTTGCTTTTTGCTTTTTGCTTTTTGCTTTTTGCTTTTTGCTTTTTGCTTTTTGCTTTTTGCTTTTTGCTTTTTGCTTTTTGCTTTTTGCTTTTTGCTTTTTGCTTTTTGCTTTTTGCTTTTTGCTTTTTGCTTTTTGCTTTTTGCTTTTTGCTTTTTGCTTTTTGCTTTTTGCTTTTTGCTTTTTGCTTTTTGCTTTTTGCTTTTTGCTTTTTGCTTTTTGCTTTTTGCTTTTTGCTTTTTGCTTTTGCTTTTTGCTTTTTGCTTTTTGCTTTTTGCTTTTTGCTTTTTGCTTTTTGCTTTTTGCTTTTTGCTTTTTGCTTTTTGCTTTTTGCTTTTTGCTTTTTGCTTTTTGCTTTTTGCTTTTTGCTTTTTGCTTTTTGCTTTTTGCTTTTTGCTTTTTGCTTTTTGCTTTTTGCTTTTTGCTTTTTGCTTTTTGCTTTTTGCTTTTTGCTTTTTGCTTTTTGCTTTTTTGCTTTTTGCTTTTTGCTTTTTGCTTTTTGCTTTTTGCTTTTTGCTTTTTGCTTTTTGCTTTTTTTGCTTTTTGCTTTTTGCTTTTTGCTTTTTGCTTTTTGCTTTTTGCTTTTGCTTTTTGCTTTTTGCTTTTTGCTTTTTGCTTTTTGCTTTTTGCTTTTTGCTTTTTGCTTTTTGCTTTTTGCTTTTTGCTTTTTGCTTTTTGCTTTTTGCTTTTTGCTTTTTGCTTTTTGCTTTTTGCTTTTTTCTTTTTGCTTTTTGCTTTTTGCTTTTTGCTTTTTGCTTTTTGCTTTTTGCTTTTTGCTTTTTGCTTTTTGCTTTTTGCTTTTTGCTTTTTGCTTTTTGCTTTTTGCTTTTTGCTTTTTGCTTTTTGCTTTTTGCTTTTTGCTTTTTGCTTTTTGCTTTTTGCTTTTTGCCTTTTGCTTTTTGCTTTTTGCTTTTTGCTTTTTGCTTTTTGCTTTTTGCTTTTTGCTTTTTGCTTTTTGCTTTTTGCTTTTTGCTTTTTGCTTTTTGCTTTTTGCTTTTTGCTTTTTGCTTTTTGCTTTTTGCTTTTTGCTTTTTGCTTTTTGCTTTTTGCTTTTTGCTTTTTGCTTTTGCTTTTTGCTTTTTGCTTTTTGCTTTTTGCTTTTTGCTTTTTGCTTTTTGCTTTTTGCTTTTTGCTTTTTGCTTTTTGCTTTTTGCTTTTTGCTTTTTGCTTTTTGCTTTTTGCTTTTTGCTTTTTGCTTTTTGCTTTTTGCTTTTTGCTTTTTGCTTTTTGCAAAAAATGCTAAACTGAAATCATTCAAAATTTATTTCAAAAACTTTCTGTTCCGTAAATCTCCGAGGGCGAACGAAAATTGCCCAGTCAACAAACTTGACAATCGCCATGAACTTGAACGTAAAGTTCTCCCCAAAAAGTCACCACTGCGGAAACAATGTTCTGGCCGTTGTCCAATGTTTCACGGGTTTCCTTGCCAATTTCCGCCTACCCGGGGCCGGTCACGTCCTGATCCGATGAATATTTCAAAAGACGATTTTCATTCGAGGAGAGGGAGAAAAATTGTACTCCAGGAAAGCAAAACAAAAACATTTGCACAATCCAGTGAAAATATTTTCTTCAACTTAAGCTCACGTTTTCGCCTAGCTTTGTGGGGCCGGAAAAATCCTGGCAAATTTATTTATCCTGCGAGTTTTTTTCCTGTTCTTTTTTTTTGGCAGAGTGCCACCACTTGTGACTAGGAAAAAAAAGTCGGAAAATAAAAATAAGCTTAAAGAACTGGGAGAGGAAAACTTCCATGACAATGAGAAGTCATTGTGGAGGAAAATTTGGGAGGCAAAAGCTTGCCAGGGAGAGCTTTTGCTTTTCTGTTTTTGAAGCTTGAAAAGTATTGTGGTTGCTGAATTTTCATGGTTTTTCAATTGGTTTGCGACTGAAAAAATTATAGGTGAATGCAATATTTCTCTACAATTCGGTTGAAAAGTTTCTGCTGGCGTCGAGGGAAAAAAAAACTTTGCAGATAAAATCATCGAGGGAGAGCCATCCGGCAGTGCAGACACACCTTTTTATGTCAGACGACTGAAATAATAATTAAAATTTTGGTGGCGATATGAATTTTAATTACAATTAGTGTCGAATCACGAACTCTGCGGAGGGGTGCCGAAAGAACGATAATTAGTTTTGGTGGGAGCAATTTGCGTTTGTTAAATAACAATCGAAACTCAGGTTGTGTTCCAAGTACTGCTGCATGTTTGTGATGTCAATAAAAGAGAATGAAAAGCAATCAATTGAGTTGCAAATATTGGTTTTCGGAATACAATCAACATTGTTGTGTTTAAATTTAACATCTTCATAAAAGAAATGTTACGAAATCATGCAAAATTGTAGAAATGAAACATTTCTTCAGAAAAGTGAAATTATTAAACATTGAAAATTTCACAACTTCAAAATAAATTGATGTAAAATAACATAAAAAGAGGTTAATTTTCTACAAAAAATGTGTTTTCAATCTTTTCATATTACTGTTCTTGAAATCTAATATCAGATAAGCAAAAAAGCACTTCAAAAAAAACATCATTTACAATTTCCCCACCTCGACACGAGTCACAAATCGAGTCCATTCAGGTGTCACCTCCTGCCGGTCCCAGCATCGTTCAACCATAACTGACACTGGGAGCGGCTTCCACCTGTACAACTGTAACGCTTCGGCACTTTACAAAAGATTGAATGAATGAAGAAGAGAAAAAAAACGTTACAAATTACACGCTCCTCGGGCACAAGTTGCACACTGAATGCACACAGCATTGCGATTTCAAAGGACCTTCGCTTTCCCTTTGTCAAACAGGTGAGCCCTGCCGTGACGTGTCACACGGCCGTGATGCAACACAATTTCCTGGAAGTTTTTTTTTATGGCAGGACACCCTTTTCTGTGTTTGTGGGGTAAATTGTCAATTTTAGTCACAAAATATAAAAGAAAGAAAATATTTTTCTTTCCAACATTCTCAAGCTCGAATTTAAAATTTATGTCCGATATCAATTTGGGATATTTAAAAGCAAAGCAGTCCAAAAATTCCCACTTGACCCCAGCAAGTGAGCATGTGTTCACTGGATGAAGGATCGCATGCAGTCGAGACTATCCATCATGACCGAGTTTGTCCCACTAGAAAAAAAAACTGCAACTGCATCATGCTATCCCACGTGGGAATCCAGAAGTTTCGCAGAATGAATTGAATGCACTGCACTCACGGACAAGCATTCCAGCTAGATGAACTGCTAGCTGCTTGCAACTGTGTGTGGTTTCTTCCTTTTAAAATGATAATGATGCCTTTTACTTAGAAATGTTTTCTAGCTTTTCAGTAGGTTTTTTGCTAAAATAGCTTGAAACTAAATGCCACATTTTTATCTTGATTAGTGCAACTAACTGACACCAATTAAAATTGAAAACTGATCTTATTATTTTTTTTTGTTATTTTTAATATCCAATATATTTTGTGCAATGGGTCCTCATTTCCAAAATTAACCAAAGATGCATAGATTCGACCATTCCAATTCAAGGGCTATTATTACTAAAGAGCAGTTCTCTACGGAATCGATCTTTTTTTTAATTTTAATTTTTATATTTTTTTAATCCGGCTGAAACATTTATGGTTCTTTCGGCATGCCCAAAGAAGCCATTTTGTATCATTAGTTTGTCCATATAATTTTCCATTAAAAATTTGGCAGCTGTATGAAAATTCAAAATTCTGTATCTTGTGAAGGAACTTTTTAATCGATTTGGTGTCTTGGGCAGAGTTGTAGGTATGGATAAGGACTACACTGAAAAAAATGATACACGGTAAAAAAAATTGATGATTTTTAATTTAAATTTTTGTCACTTAAACTTGATTTTCAATAAAACACTATTTATATTTTTTTATATGTTTTACAGGACATCAAATGCCAACTTTTCAGAAATTTCCAGGTTGTGCAAAAAATCATTGAACGAGTTATTAATTTTTGAATCAATGCTATTTGCAAAAAAATCAAAATATGTTTTAAAGTCAAACTTGCAATCAAAAAGTACATAAGTAACATTTTGATAAAGTGCTCCGTTTTCAAGTTAAAGCCATTTTTAGGAAACTCTTTTGAAAATAGTCGCAGTTTTACTTTTTATTTAAATTGGTGCACATTTTTGGCCACTTTTGGAAAAAAAACCAAACAACCCACCATTTTCTAATGTCGATATCTCAGTAACTAATGGTCCGATTTTCAATGTTAAAACATGAAACATTCGTGAAATTTTCCGATCTTTTCGAAAACAATATTTTCAAAATTTTCAAACTAAGACAAATATTCAATATTGCGTCCATTTTACAGACCAATTTGGTGTCTTCAACAAAGTTGTAGAAAATGTTTCGAAGTATTTAAAAAAAAAATAGGTAAACGGAAAAAAGATTTTTCAATTTTTTAAGTCAATTTTTTTAACCGAAACTCAATTTCATAATTTACTTTTTTTATTTTCAAGATTTGTTTAAGAGAAAAAAAATCCGCGACTTTTGAGCCATAATAAAGTATGGTCAAAACTTGTACCGTCTAGTTATAAATTTTTGAAAAATAGTGATTTTTGGAAAAATAAATGCATACATAAATTTTGCACGACCCAATTTTTTGATTTAAAATTGAATTTGCAATCGAATAGTACCTAACAGATTTTTTTAAATATGGCCCGTTTTCATATCAAAAGGGCGCAATATTGAATGTTTGGCCCTTTTGAAATGTAAGTCTTGATTAAAAAAAATGAAATATTTTTGTTTCAAAAAGATCGAAAAATTTCAGGATAGATTCATTTTTTAACTTTGAATAACCGAACTTTATTTGCTGAGATATCGACATTCGAAATTTGTTTGAGGGTTGTTTGGGAGAGACTTACAAATAATAAATTTTCCTGTTTAATTTTCATGTTTAATCAGTGGTCCAATTTTCAATGTCTTTAAGACAATTTAATAGCAATTTTTCAGAACCTTTAAAAAAATCAGGAATGAACAATCATGAACATTCTTAAAAATCATACAGCCGGTATTTTTCAGACAAAATTAAAAATTGAATGGCTATATTTTGAAAACGATGCACGTAATCAAAAAAATTCTTCAGTAATTTTCGTGTGCATATTCGATTAAAATGTCAGGTTAAAAATAAGAGCAAGATTTCCATTTTTTTACAAAAACCACTATTTAAAAAAATCATAACTCGTCGGCAAAATTTTGGTCCTTTAAAGATGCGGGGTTTTGTTCCCTAAGACATGTACAAAAATTAAAAAATACGGATTTTGGGATATTTATTTTTTGTGAAAAATAGTTAATTAAAAAATACACTTTTTCCGTGTACCTATTTTTTTTCAAAATAGTCCTCATCACTACCTACAACTTTGCCGAAGACACCAAATCATTAAAAAAAATCCTTGAAAAGTCACACCCAAAACTGGGAAGCGTTTCTCCGAGAGAATAGTGGTACCATTTACGGACACAGAGAACACAGCTCGAGATGGGCGAGAGAACTATTCTCTCGAGGTTCATTCGCAAAAAAAAGTTTATCCGTCAAAACAAAAAAACAAAAAGTGTCGACAACGGGAATCGAACCAAGGACCTTTGAATTGGCTTCTTTGGTGATAAGTGATAAGTTTGAGCCAAATCCAAAAAAATAAAAATGGTCGAATTCGGTCGATTTCGTAGAAAATTGCTTACCAGTCATATTTAGCATGTTAAGGTTCGTTTAACCCTTACAGTCCGAACGTCTGATGCGAGATACCGAAAAAACCTTATAAATGCTGTATCTTTGGCCTCTTTTGACCAAATAAGTTCGTTCACTCCTCAAAAGAACCGGACAAATGTCTATTTTCAGAATCTACAAAGAAATCCGGAATTGGACACTTGGCCACGGAGATATTCCGGAACCTAGTGGGGTAGGTTTTTGTCCGGGTATGCAACCCAATCTACAAATCATGATTATTATCATAAATTCTTCAGAAAAACCATCTCAATTTGCTCCAAGACCTGTTCTGGACATATTAGGCATATTCCTTTGATCCCGGACCTACGGATATGAATTGGCCACCCTTCCGGAACCGACTACACAGGAACGGATGTCGAATTCTTCACCAATTCTAATATGGCTTCCGACATGTCAAACGACACTAATTTTGGATCAGGAAATCAAATTTGACATCCTCAGTACGTTCCGGTGCCATTTGGCCACCCTGCCACCAACCCGGAATATCCGTAACATGGTTCCGGTGGACCAATTACGGTAATTTCACAAGTACACTTTCCGACATGTCAAACCACACTGATTTTTGCTCATGAACACAAATTTGACATCCTCATTACGAACTGGTGCCATTTGGCCACCCTGCCACCAACCCGGAATATCCGTGACATGGTTCCGATGGACCAATTTCGGTAATTTCACAAGTACACTTTCCGACATGTCAAACAACACTGATTTTTGCTCAGAAACTCAAATTTGACATCTTCATTACGATCTGGTGGCATTTGGCCACCCTGCCACCAACCCGGAATATCCGTAACATGGTTCCGGTGGACCAATTACGGTAATTTCACAAGTACACTTTCCGACATGTCAAACAACACTGATTTTTGCTCAGGAACTCAAATTTGACATCTTTATTACGATCTGGTGCCTATTGGCCACCCTGCCACCAACCCTGAATATCCGTGACATGGTTCCGATGGACCAATTTCGGTAATTTCACAAGTGTACTTTCCGATAGTCAAACAACACAGATTTTTGCTCAGGAACACAAATATGACATCTTCATTATGATCTGGTGCCATTTAGCCACCCTGCCATCAACCCTGAATATCCGTGACATGGTTCCGATGGACCAATTTCGGTAATTTCACAAGTACACTTTCCGACATGTCAAACAACACTGATTTTTGCTCAGGAACTCAAATTTGACATCCTCATTACGAACTGGTGCCATTTGGCCACCCTGCCACCAACCCGGAATATCCGTAACATGGTTCCGGTGGACCAATTTCGGTAATTTCACAAGTACACCTTCCGACATGTCAAACAACACTGATTTTTGCTTAGGAACTCAAATTTGACATCTTCATTACGATCTGGTGCCATTTGGCCACCCTGCCACCAACCCGGAATATCCGTGACATGGTTCCGGTGGACCAATTACGGTAATTTCACAAGTACACTTTCCGACATGTCAAACAACACTGATTTTTGCTCAGGAACTCAAATTTGACATCTTTATTACGATCTGGTGCCTATTGGCCACCCTGCCACCAACCCTGAATATCCGTGACATGGTTCCGATGGACCAATTTCGGTAATTTCACAAGTGTACTTTCCGATACGTCAAACAACACAGATTTTTGCTCAGGAACTCAAATTTGACATCTTCATTACGATCTGCTGCCATTTGGCCACCTTGCCACCAACCCGGGATATCCGTAACATGGTTCCGATGGACCAATTACGGTAATTTCACAAGTACACTTTCCGACATGTCAAACAACACTGATTTTTGCTTGGGAACTCAAATTTGACATCTTCATTACGATCTGGTGCCTATTGGCCACCCTGCCACCAACCCGGAATATCTGTGACATGGTTCCGATGGACCAATTTCGGTAATTTCACAAGTACACCTTCCGACATGTCAAACAACACTGATTTTTGCTTAGGAACTCAAATTTGACATCTTCATTACGATCTGGTGCCATTTGGCCACCCTGCCACCAACCCGGAATATCCGTGACAAGGTTTCGGAGGACCAATTTCGGTAATTTCACAAGTGTACTTTCCGATACGTCAAACAACACAGATTTTTGCTCAGGAACACAAATATGACATCTTCATTATGATCTGGTGCCATTTAGCCACCCTGCCATCAACCCGGAATATCCGTAACATGGTTCCGATGGACCAATTTCGGTAATTTCACAAGTACACTTTCCGATGTATCGAACAACACTGATTTTGGCCCAGGAACTCAAATTTAACATGTTCAGTACGATCTGGTGCCATAAGGTCACCCTGCCACCAACCCGGATTATCCATAACATGATTCTGATGGACCAATTTTCTGATACTTTCCGATTTGTCAGTTACCGAAATTGGTCCATCGGAACCAATTTTCCGAATATTTCGGGTTGATGGCATTGTGACCAAATAGCACCAGATCTTACTGGGGATACCAAATTTGAATTCCTGAAATAAGTATTGTTTGACATATCGGAAAGTACACTTGTGAAATTACCGCAATTGGTCCATCGGAACCGTGTTACGGATATTCCGGGTTGATGGCAGAGTGGCTAAATGGCACCAAAACGTACTGAGGATGCCAAATTTGAGTTTCTGAGCCAAAATCAGTGTTGTTTGTCATGTCGGAAAGTGTGCTTGTGAAATTACCGAAATTGGTCCATCGGAACCATGTTACGGATATTCCGGGTTAATTGCAGGGTGGCCAAATGGCAGCAGATCGTAATGAGGATGTCATATTTGAGTTCCTGAGCAAAAATCAGTGTTGTTTGACGTATCGGAAAGTACACTTGTGAAATTACCGAAATTGGTCCACCGGAACCATGTTACGGATATTCCGGGTTGATGGCAGGGTGGCCAAATGCCACCAGAACGTACTGAGGATATCAAATTTGAATTCCTGAGTCAAAATCAGTGTTGTTTGACATGTCAGAAAGTGTACATGTGAAATTACCGAAATTGGTCCAGTTCGTAATGAGGATGTCAAATTTGTGTTTCTGAGCAAAAATCAGTGTTGTTTGACGTATCAGAAAGTACACTTCTCGAGTTTTTTTTGAAAAGGTCCTATAAACAAAATTTTCACTTTTTGCTTTTTGGGTGTTTTTGAATACCCCTGACTCAAGGCGGTTCTAAAAACACCCAAAAAGCAAAAATTGAAAATTTTGTTTATAGGACCTTTTCAAAAAAAACTCTAGACTTGTGAAATTACCGAAATTGGTCCACCGGAACCTTGTTACGGATATTCCGGGTTGGTGGCAGGGTGGCCAAATGGCACCAGATCGTAATGAAGATGTCAAATTTGAGTTTCTGAGCAAAAATCAGTGTTGTTTGACATGTCGGAAAGTGTACTTGTGAAATTACCGTAATTGGTCCACCGGAACCATGTTACGGATATTCCGGGTTGGTGGCAGGGTGACCTTATGGCATCAGATCGTAATGAAGATGTCAAATTTGAGTTTCTGAGCAAAAATCAGTGTTGTTTGACGTATCGGAAAGTGTACTTGTGAAATTACCGTAATTGGTCCACCGGAACCATGTTACGGATATTCCGGATTGGTGGCAGGGTGGCCAAATGGCACCAGTTCGTAATGAGGATGTCAAATTTGTGTTCCTGAGCAAAAATCAGTGTTGTTTGACATGTCGGAAAGTGTACTTGTGAAATTACCGTAATTGGTCCACCGGAACCATGTTACGGATATTCCGGATTGGTGGCAGGGTGGCCAAATGGCACCAGTTCGTAATGAGGATGTCAAATTTGTGTTCCTGAGCAAAAATCAGTGTTGTTTGACATGTCGGAAAGTGTACTTGTGAAATTACCGTAATTGGTCCACCGGAACCATGTTACGGATATTCCGGGTTGGTGGCAGGGTGACCTTATGGCATCAGATCGTAATGAAGATGTCAAATTTGAGTTTCTGAGCAAAAATCAGTGTTGTTTGACGTATCGGAAAGTGTACTTGTGAAATTACCGTAATTGGTCCACCGGAACCATGTTACGGATATTCCGGATTGGTGGCAGGGTGGCCAAATGGCACCAGTTCGTAATGAGGATGTCAAATTTGTGTTCCTGAGCAAAAATCAGTGTTGTTTGACATGTCGGAAAGTGTACTTGTGAAATTACCGTAATTGGTCCACCGGAACCATGTTACGGATATTCCGGGTTGGTGGCAGGGTGGCCAAATGGCACTGAAACGTACTGAGGATGTCAAATTTGATTTCCTGATCCAAAATTAGTGTCGTTTGACATGTCGGAAGCCATATTAGAATTGGTGAAGAATTCGACATCCGTTCCTGTGTAGTCGGTTCCGGAAGGGTGGCCAATTCATATCCGTAGGTCCGGGATCAAAGGAATATGCCTAATATGTCCAGAACAGGTCTTAGAGCAAATTGGGATGGTTTTTCTGAAGAACTTATGATAATAATCATGATTTGTAGATTGGGTTGCATACACGGACAAAAACCTACCCCACTAGGTTCCGGAATATCTCCGTGGCCAAGTGTCCGATTCCGGATTTCTTTGTAGATTCTGAAAATTGACATTTGTCCGGTTCTTTTGAGGGGTGAACGAACTTATTTGGTCAAAAGAGGCCAAAAATACAGCATTTTTAAGGTTTTTTCGGTATCTCGCATCAGACGTTCGGACTGTAAGGGTTAAAAATATTGTGATTTTTTATGAAATTCCGACGTACAGTACTGCAAAAAGCGTTTTTTATTTTGTCGGAAAAAAACCTTCTACAAAATATAGATATATTGAAAACTAATGATGGCAAAACAACTGAGCTGACATTTAAAATATTTTTGTTACTCAAATTTTGAAACCATGGTCTGTAATTTCTATTTTTAATTATGTTTGTGCTCCTCTTTCTCGTATTTGGACAGAGTTTAAGGACATAAACTCCAAAAAATATTTGCAGCGACCAAAATATTTACAAGAAATTCTTCACGCAAAGAAATTCCGGTGACCATCGAATGCTCAATCGCCCTAACCCATCCGATGTTCAAATTTATGACCATCGGATGTTCAAAGGATTTCCAAAATCACCAACACAAACGCATTCTGAATAACACGATTTTGTTCATGTTCTAGTATGTGTGATATTTGCGCACACCGTACTGTCAAGCGAAGAATTTCTTCTTCGTCCTCTTTAAAATAGCCGGCCCTTCTTCGTTGCCAGTTTGACGTTTCGCTTTAATCGCAGTAGGCTGTGCCCGGTTTGCCAGCTTTATTTTCGCGTATCAAAGGTAGTCGGACCGGGAAAGTTTCCGCCGGTGATTCCGTGCTCGCCACACGATCGTGAGTGTCAAAAAGTGGTTCCCGAGCGAGGTCAAAGTGGATCTTGAACCCCGACTAGCGGGATGAAAACAATTTTCTAAATGAGGTAAGTTTTGTGCGCGAATGTTGGAAAGTTTAAAAGCGTGAAATTTCTGACCCTGCGTTAAAATATTTTTAGAAAAAAAAAAAAAAACTCAATTAGGTTGACTACTTTTATTAAGGATGAGTGAAACTGACGTGAAGAATGAGTTCGAATGTTTACTTAAACGTAAACATAGGCAAACAACTAAAAAAATGTTTACAAATAGTGATTTTTCTTCCCGTTTGTGACTGTTTAATTTTGACGCAAAGAGGACTTTTAAGCAGTACCAGTATTATTTCAAGCAAAACAATGTTAATGGACCAAAGAAGAAGTGAAGTGTGTTCTTTCTCACGTCTTTAGAACGAGCAGGATTGGCTGTTTTTATCATTTGCTAGATTCGAATATTGTTTCAGTTCTTTAAAATAAATATTTACCCTCCTTTGGGGCGAATCGGGACACATGGAGTGAATTGGGAAATCGAGGTGATTTTTTATTGGTTCCGGATTAACATACACTTTTTAACAAAAACAGTGCATCGGTTTCCAAATTTCAAGCTTTTAAATTCTCTAAAACCTTCTGTCCCTATTCAGACTATAGTCCCGATTCACCCCAGATGACGGTACGATAATTAATAATAACGTAGCTAGCAAAAACCGATGTTTTATAAATCCGTTTTGAAAGACATTTCTAGAGTTTTTTCATGAAAGGTTATGTATATTTTTTTTATTTTTGGGTTTTGTTTGAACCGCCTTGAGTCAGGGGTATTTTAAAACACCCAAAAATCAAAAGATTGTAAACTTTAAAAAACGCCTTTTTTAAATAACTCTTTTTTGAATCTTTTGAGCCACATATATTTTTGTGCAGGATTTTTCCTCTAAGTTATGAAATAAAGAAAAAAGAATAATTTTACAAAGTTGCTTAAAAAAATTGCAGTTAGAAAAATTATTGGTAAGTAAGTTTAGTTTCTGATCCTCTTTAAAAATGTATTATGAAAATTATAAGTTCACGTACATTTAAAAATGTTGTTTTATATTTATTGAAAAGATCAGACAGTTTCGCAAAAGTTTTATTTTCTAACATTGAAAATTCATTTTAAAAAGCTGATTTTTAACAATATTTTGGTCCAAATTTTCAATATTTTCAAAAAAAATACGATTTTTCAAAAAAATATCATATCTTCCAAACCATCACGTAATATGGCTCAGCTGATGTCTTTTTTAGTCCTCTGAAACATCTAAAAAATCAGAACAAAAAAATACGTGTTTTGGAAATTTAGCTTTTAGTGACAAAAAGTTAAACAAAAAGTCGGAAAAAAATCCGTGTACCTATTTTTTCCGAAAACTTAACATTACCGAAGATACCAAATCTATCAGAAAAACTTTTCTATAGATACAAAATTTCATACATTTACATACCCCAGCCTCCAAAATTGTATGGAAAAACTAATAATGCAAAGTGAGTTCTTTCGGCATAGAGAATGTATGGACAAAGTTTCATCCAAATACTCTAAATACTCATATACATTAGGGTGGGTACGTTTTTCAAAAAGTTCTCGGATTATGTTTTAGTATGGTTCCCCTTGTAGGGCATGCCCATAGGGACTTTCATGCCAAATATCAGCTCATTTGGTTGTAAACTGGTTGCGCGCATCAGGGTTAAAGTTTACATGGGAATTACTATGGGAAATTGGAACTTTTTGTTCAAACGCTCCTACAGGTCTGGGAAAATCACGCGCCAACTTCTGGTATGGTCAGGCCTATGGGGAATGGTCTGGAGAACACTTTTCCCGAAGAGAGCATATGGATTCGTTGTCCCTAGACCTGGCGCATCGGCAAACAATCCGATGTCTCCGGAATCAACGGTTTTTCTTCAAAAAGCATCAAATTTTCCTTAGCATGCTATGAAAGCTTGATGCACACCGCGACGCCATACGTCAGGCAGCTACCACGTGGGTGAGAAACGGCTGGAATATTTAATTGCAAACCTTCTTTTAACTAGAAAATGATCATTTTGAGTAATCCTGATATTATTTAGTCGAATTCAGAATCTTTGCATAGCAAATTTGTATTTTTTTGCAAATATTTCAACCACGTGGTAGCTGCCTGACGTATGGCGTCGCGGTGTGCATCAAGCTTTCATAGCATGCTAAGGAAAATTTGATGCTTTTTGAAGAAAAACCGTTGATTCCGGAGACATCGGATTGTTTGCCGATGCGCCAGGTCTAGGGACAACGAATCCATATGCTCTCTTCGGGAAAAGTGTTCTCCAGACCATTCCCCATAGGCCTGACCATACCAGAAGTTGGCGCGTGATTTTCCCAGACCTGTAGGAGCGTTTGAACAAAAAGTTCCAATTTCCCATAGTAATTCCCATGTAAACTTTAACCCTGATGCGCGCAATCAGTTTACAACTAAATGAGCTGATATTTGGCATGAAAGCCCCTATGGGCATGCCCTACAAGGGGAACCATACTAAAACATAATCCGAGAACTTTTTGAAAAACGTACCCACCCTAATATATATATATAAAAAAAACTAGTATTTTTTAAATCAACGCTAAACGATGAAGCAAGTTTTCGATAACAACAATAAATATTGTACAATTTAAAAGATTGAAATAGTAGTTTATGCAACAAGTTGCAAAAAGATGATTTTTTCAGCACGAGTCGTACATTTATCCAACGAGGTTCACCGAGTTGGATAAATACGAAGAGTGCTGAAAAAATCTAGTTTTGCAACGAGTTCCATACAAAATTTTTTGCAATTCCGAAAAACACCTATTGAGTGAAACTTTAAGTCAAATTTTCATGTATTTATTGACAAAAAATCGTTTAAATAAAAAAAATGTTGAAAAGTGTTACTTTTCGAAACAAGTGCTGAAAAGTTCAACTTTTCAGCACCCATTTCAGTGCTGAAAAGTAGAACTTTTCAGCATTTATTTTGAAAAGTCTTGCTATTCGATTCTGTTATTTTTGGTACAGAAAAGTAGGCTATTTCGTCGTTCAAGAATGACAGGAAAAGTAAGTAGTTTCACGACGGAATTGAAAAAAATTTATTCAACCTTGTTCAGGCTGATCGTACAATTCTGCTTGTAAAACATTTGTGTGCTACTTTTTTTTACAAAAAATCCACCAACTAAGCAGAGTGGCTTCTATGCTAATAGTGTTTAAACAAATAATAAAACTAAAAAAACATTATGTAAAAAAACATCAATACTAACGTTTTGGTTTTACTTTTTACTTTCTCTTTTTGTGAGTGAAATAAATTTAATCATCCAATCAACCAAGATGATGGCAGCACTAGTGGCAATTTGAGCCTGTTTTCGGGCAACCCGCATGGCAAAACCTGGGCATACCGGAGACCACGGAGGAGACCAAGCAATCGAAACTGCCAAACCCACCGGAAACAGCTGATGCCGTACAAGCAGTACTCACGCAAGAGGCGGCGTTTTGAAGCGGTCGACGTTGGACAGATTATTGGGAAGCAGTGGGGCGATTCTCTCGAAAGGTGTGTTTGGGAGGGTTGTGTTGAGTTCAATCGTTCTGACGTTGTTTTTATTTTTTAGGAGGATTCCACCACGGAGTACAAGGCTCGATCGAGGATCAAGGAAAAATACTCCGACGCCATCGTTCCGGATGTGATGACCGCAAACACCATGCAAGTTTGTTGAATCGAGCTCAACTTGACTCGTAAACTTGAGTATGATGGTCAACCTGCCGGAAGATCACGTTATTTTGACACACATTGCCAGCCGGAAGCACAAGAACCGAAGCGGACACGGTCCGGAACATTGACGCGCCGAAGAACAAGTGTGAGTGACTTCATAGAACCTGTATTTTTTTAAACAACATCTTTCTGCTTAACAGTCCAACTCCAAATGCTTACGAGCCTGGCGAAACCGTTTCCGCTATCAACCGGCTCAAGACAAAAGCTCGATGGTGGGGCGCCGGACATACAAGCTCGCCTGACCGACGTCGATGCCCGATTGTCGTCGACAGTCTCCTGACTTCCGCCGAGTTGGTCCTTCACCCAGGCGTCGATCTTGAAGCCTACTCAGAAGACTCAGTGCTGGCCGGCAACGATCGCCGCTGCACTTCACCAACAATTGCGGCGCAGCTGTCGGATCGCCCCTCACGCAACCTTTCTGACCGCGGATCGCGTCGTCGGACCTTCAACAGCCGCAATTGCAAACCTGACCGAGCCGGCCAGACGAACTACGAACACAAGAACTTGCGTGTGCGAACGTTGCTGGTCCGTAGAAGCAACTCCCAGCGCCCTCAGGTGGTGCAAGCCGACGCCAATTCGGGGGAATGATCGACAACATCAAAGCTAGGGCTCTCGAGAGAATTTCCGGCTCGGATCTGCAAAGATTGCTGTCAAACTTCAAGACCCTTTCCGACACGCAAATCGCCGGAAACTTGATCGACTGCAAGCGCAAACTCATCCTGCGCGATCTGAAACTGTCGCCAAAAAGCTCGTGATTAATTATAGTCATAGGGATGACCAAACAACTTAGATCCATTAAAAGGTTGTGTGTGACTTTGTATTAAACTATAAGTTAATTGATTATAACTAATAAAAGAAGGTGCTGTATGTTTTTTGATGAGTAATTTTCTCTTTTGGGAGGAATATTTATCGAAACAGCCAATTTGTCCTGTTAAACCAAACATCAAACTTAATCGATCGTGATTTCTTGGTAATTTCGATTAATTAAGTTTGAATTTGTGTTAACAGGAAAAATTGACTTTCGATAAATATTCTCTGATGATTTTTGGTTTGTGTCCTGGGATATCGAATAAATCCATCTGGTGGCGAAAAGTGGAACTAACCCAGAATGCTGCTACCTATAGTGGCGCCGCCAGTGGTGAATAGGGGAAACTTCAAAAATTTTGCTTGCGACGGCACGCATACACTGAAACGAGCTGTCAAGTTGCCAAAAATCCTTTTGAACATCGGATGGTCAGCTCGCTTTGAACATCGAATGCGCATGATCGTTTCTGAACATCAAACGTTCAAAAATTTTATACCAACGTTCAAAAAATTCGCATTGGCGGTTTTGCGTGTTGAAATCACTCTAAAAAATAACCCTTCAAGGTTAACACGAAATTTCAAAATGAAAAATAAATGTTCTAAATGAAAAATTACCAGTCTTCCCGAAACGCGCGCACGCCCTACACGCCGTACAAGTTTTCAGTGCAGATGAACCTCAAACACACCAGGCTACCATGTTCGAGTTCTCCCCGCACGGCGCACTCAAGTTTACACGCGGTTTAAACACGGGGTGCACACCTCGGGTACAACGCCGTGCGAGCGAAGAGCGTGTAAAGAGACGAAAAAATGACTGCTTCTCACTCTCTCTGTGGCAAACACTGTAGTGTGACTGCAGCGGAGAATGAAACACCGCTTTACAGCAGAGGGAGCGTGAGGGAACTATTTTTGTCTCTTTTCTGCGTCGTCGGCTTGCACGAGGTTTGTACCCGGGGGTTCGGTTTAAAACTCGAGGTTCGTGTGCGCGTACAGACTGTACGCGGCAGAGTTTAGGTTTGCTTGTACGCGTGCACACGCGGTGCTGGTGTTTGATCGAGTACAGAAAACAGAGAACGCGGTTGAACGCGGTGTACGGGGATCACTGAAAATTACCCTTCTGGGTCAATGTAGATTCAAAAATTACATAAAATTTCCCTTAAATTGACATTTTCCAAACAAATTTACTGTTAAGTAACGGAAAAAGGCTGAGTTTTTAAAGCTTTTTTAGTGTTTTTTTTTTCGATGAAAAATACGTTTTTTTCGGAATTCTGAATACGTTGTCAAATCAGGTGTCTAATTTTACATAAAAATCCCTTTGACACCATATTTCAATCTCATCACCGTTTCAGGCTTCAAATTATTGAAAAACACCTCTTTTTTCGCATGTTCAATGATGAAAGGGGTCGTACATCCCCTCCGTCACGAGATATCAAAAAACCAACATCGGATTCGTGATCAGGGACAAAAATTACCCCTTAGGACAAAGTTTCATGCAAGTCGAAAAGGGGTCGGGGAAACTTTCCCGATTTCGTGTGAGTTGGTAGAGAATTACCCACATCCCAAATATAAACAGTTCAACACAGTTTCAAAAAATCATTATTTTAGAAAATAAAGGGTTGAGATGGTAAAACTTTGTTTTAACCTAAATTGACTGTTATTTACGGAATATTTGAATATTATAAGCTTTCTAAGCCCTTGAAGAGCAACGTTACGAAAAGATCAACTTTTCACAATTGTGTTTTTGCTCTTTGCAACGTAGTTAAATATTTAATTTTGCGTAACGTAATCGAATTTTAGGGATCTGTAAAGGCCAAAAGGTGAAGCATAGTGAGCTGCACAAAATGGCGTTCTTAACAAAATTTGGCCCAAAATGCACGTGCGACAAGTTAGCCGGACGGCGACGAAATGATGAACTACTTTAAAACTAGGAAGAGCAATTTGCTTACAAAATTGGAAATCAATTTAAAATTTCAACTTTTGCCATTGAAGTTCTCGCAATTATTGCCGAAATTTCAAACATCTCATTTTGCTCTTTTCATTTGTCAAAAAGATTCTCTTTTGATGAAGATTCCTGTTTCGCAACTTCATCGATTTTTTTAGTATTCAAGCATTTTAAAAACTATTTTTGCTATTACAGCAAAGAACCCGAAATTCTATTGGAATATGCTACAACCATAAACATAGATTTCCTTTAAAGAAATTTCCAGCAAACCAATTGTTCTATTTCCCAGTTTATTAAATGTTGTGTAATTATTAGATTTTTCACCTTCTCTGCAATTAAATACATCATATTGAATAAATCCCACATTCTAATCCTCGTAATTATCTCGCCACAAGGTTGATCTGATTAAGTTCCTCGCTGCTAAATAATTCACTGCCGTACTCACTCCAAACGCCACACTTTGTTCCCACCTTACCTAGTTTATGGTTCATTGGACCCAGAGCAACGGCTCATATGTAACATTTTGACGGCGCAGAATATTGCCCGATAAGCGCACAATCATTTAGGAATAATTTATGCCATAACCTGGAGGTGGGGTGGCAAAACCCCAGCGCATAACTGGCAACACTGCTTTCCATGTATTACACGGCTAAAAGCGCGAGCGATTATTTGGTAAAATCACGCATGTAATAAAAAATCTTACAAAGTGTCAGAATTTGTGTAAAAGTGTAATAAATTTTGAATCAGAAAAAAAATCCTTAAAATTGCAGGTCACCAATCGATGACGTTCCAACTAAACGCCCACTTAAAGTAATTTCCTATAAACAAGTGCAATTGTGCCATGAGGGGGAAAGTGCCCCACTTTCGAACCATTTTCCATTCCCCTCCCTCACAGAGATTAGTGGGGTGGAAAAAACTCATCGAGGACATAAATAAATGATGTATTATTGGTCAGTGGGCCGTGAGTGGGGTTTGCGTGCTTTTGATGAATTAGTGAAGGCTCTTCCGAGAACTTATTGTAACGATTACGTATACGTTGGTGTTTCGAGAAACGTTGAGTTTTGATTTATGACCTCGTGGAATTAGAGACCTAACATGTTGATGTTGAGTGCTTGGTACTGTAGCAGCAACAGTTTCCAGAGTATAAATGATAATGAAGAACCACCAAAATAAAACAAAAATTATCTACTTTAAAAATATCAAAAATTCATGTTGCCATCACTTCAGCTCGAACTTATTTTTCCTCAATTCTCACCGGGTTCGACAGGAGGCAACGAAATTGGAGCCTTGTGCTAAAATTAGAACCTTTTGCGCCATTCTTGAACGATTTTATCGATTTTCTGCCCGTCCTGAGCCAGCAGTCCACACTGGAATTGGGATTGAGGAGACGATGGGATTTGCGAGGATTCTATCTATTGGTATGTAAACTGAGTATCGCAAAGCTATAAAGTTAAAATTTGATTTAATAAATTTAAGAATACTTGGTGTAAACATTTTTTTTAGTTTTTAATTATCTTTTTTTATCATTTTATCATTTTATCATTTTATCATTTTATCATTTTATCATTTTATCATTTTATCATTTTATCATTTTATCATTTTATCATTTTATCATTTTATCATTTTATCATTTTATCATTTTATCATTTTATCATTTTATCATTTTATCATTTTATCATTTTATCATTTTATCATTTTATCATTTTATCATTTTATCATTTATCATTTTATCATTTTATCATTTTATCATTTTATCATTTTATCATTTTATCATTTTATCATTTTATCATTTTATCATTTTATCATTTTATCATTTTATCATTTTATCATTTTATCATTTTATCATTTTATCATTTTATCATTTTATCATTTTATCATTTTATCATTTTATCATTTTATCATTTTATCATTTTATCATTTTATCATTTTATCATTTTATCATTTTATCATTTTATCATTTTATCATTTTATCATTTTATCATTTTATCATTTTATCATTTTATCATTTTATCATTTTATCATTTTATCATTTTATCATTTATCATTTTATCATTTTATCATTTTATCATTTTATCATTTTATCATTTTATCATTTTATCATTTTATCATTTTATCATTTTATCATTTTATCATTTTATCATTTTATCATTTTATCATTTTATCATTTTATCATTTTATCATTTTATCATTTTATCATTTTATCATTTTATCATTTTATCATTTTATCATTTTATCATTTTATCATTTTATCATTTTATCATTTTATCATTTTATCATTTTATCATTTTATCATTTTATCATTTTATCATTTTATCATTTTATCATTTTATCATTTTATCATTTTATCATTTTATCATTTTATCATTTTATCATTTTATCATTTTATCATTTTATCATTTTATCATTTTATCATTTTATCATTTTATCATTTTATCATTTTATCATTTTATCATTTTATCATTTTATCATTTTATCATTTTATCATTTTATCATTTTATCATTTTATCATTTTATCATTTTATCATTTTATCATTTTATCATTTTATCATTTTATCATTTTATCATTTTATCATTTTATCATTTTATCATTTTATCATTTTATCATTTTATCATTTTATCATTTTATCATTTTATCATTTTATCATTTTATCATTTTATCATTTTATCATTTTATCATTTTATCATTTTATCATTTTATCATTTTATCATTTTATCATTTTATCATTTTATCATTTTATCATTTTATCATTTTATCATTTTATCATTTTATCATTTTGTGTGTGTGTGTGTGTGGTCCAATCCAATACCCGCTAACCGGTAGCGATATTATGGGAAAGTATAATTTGTATCAGACTTTGTATATGCCGAATGCTGATACAACTTATTTCAGTCCCGGGTATTAGGTGGTGATAGCCCTCGCGCTGCTTCCAACGACCCATTTCAGAATGACAGAGCTCCTTGCGGTCCAATTCCGAGGTCGCTGGGCATTGTTCGGCCCCGCTTAAACATAGAAGCAAGCATCTGAAGGAAACTCGATCTATATTTAGACTTCCAATCCCCTCAGGCAAATCAGGGATCAGCGCGTATTTAATATGAGAAAGAGATAACATGTTTCAACACTACGGATCAATTCATTTCTATAGTGTAAACCTTCTGATGGCCGACTGCTTAGCGTCCCAGACCACCAATCCGGAGGTGTGAGTTCGAATCCCACCTGATTCATTTTCGTTTTTATTCATATTCAAAGTTCAAATTCCTGATTCCAAATTTCAGAGGTACCGGCCGGGATTTGATCCCTGAACCTTCTGCTTGTGAGGCAGAAGCCGTAACCATTAAGCCACGGAGCCGGTTTCATTTTATCATTTTATCATTTTATCATTTTATCATTTTATCATTTTATCATTTTATCATTTTATCATTTTATCATTTTATCATTTTATCATTTTATCATTTTATCATTTTATCATTTTATCATTTTATCATTTTATCATTTGATCATTTTATCATTTTATCATTTTATCATTTTATCATTTTATCATTTTATCATTTTATCATTTTATCATTTTATCATTTTATCATTTTATCATTTTATCATTTTATCATTTTATCATTTTATCATTTTATCATTTTATCATTTTATCATTTTATCATTTTATCATTTTATCATTTTATCATTTTATCATTTTATCATTTTATCATTTTATCATTTTATCATTTTATCATTTTATCATTTTATCATTTTATCATTTTATCATTTTATCATTTTATCATTTTATCATTTTATCATTTTATCATTTTATCATTTTATCATTTTATCATTTTATCGTTTTATCATTTTATCATTTTATCATTTTATCATTTTATCATTTTATCATTTTATCATTTTATCATTTTATCATTTTATCATTTTATCATTTTATCATTTTATCATTTTATCATTTTATCATTTTATCATTTTATCATTTTATCATTTTATCATTTTATCATTTTATCATTTTATCATTTTATCATTTTATCATTTTATCATTTTATCATTTTATCATTTTATCATTTTATCATTTTATCATTTTATCATTTTATCATTTTATCATTTTATCATTTTATCATTTTATCATTTTATCATTTTATCATTTTATCATTTTATCATTTTATCATTTTATCATTTTATCATTTTATCATTTTATCATTTTATCATTTTATCATTTTATCATTTTATCATTTTATCATTTTATCATTTTATCATTTTATCATTTTATCATTTTATCATTTTATCATTTTATCATTTTATCATTTTATCATTTTATCATTTTATCGTTTTATCATTTTATCATTTTATCATTTTATCATTTTATCATTTTATCATTTTATCATTTTATCATTTTATCATTTTATCATTTTATCATTTTATCATTTTATCATTTTATCATTTTATCATTTTATCATTTTATCATTTTATCATTTTATCATTTTATCATTTTATCATTTTATCATTTTATCATTTTATCATTTTATCATTTTATCATTTTATCATTTTATCATTTTATCATTTTATCATTTTATCATTTTATCATTTTATCATTTTATCATTTTATCATTTTATCATTTTATCATTTTATCATTTTATCATTTTATCATTTTATCATTTTATCATTTTATCATTTTATCAAACCCAGTCCAGTTATTTTAAAATTATTAGATTAAAAAATTGAGGTAAAAAAATATTTTTTTTATTTGTACGATTAATTGACAAAATACATGAACATTTTGACCTACAATTTCTCTCAAAGGGTGTTTTCAAGAATTGCAAAATAGTAGTTTATGCAACAAGCATAGCATAGCATAGCATTGGTGTCTACCCGTAGCTGCTACTTCGTTATTGACCAGGACCCCCAAACATTGCTCCGTGGACCACAGATGAAAAGTAGGAACCAATCATCACCCCTTCGCAATTTTCAAAGGTCCCTATCGTGCTGATCAATACCGACGCCAGCCACGACCAGTGGTAAGACACGGGGAAGTGGATGGGAATGTTAGTCCGATACTTGAGTGATGGGACCGCCAAATCGACTGCGTCTCCGACAAAGTATCACATGAGTTTTGAGGGGTTAGTAAGATGGGTATAAGGTCAGGATTCACCGTGGTAGGTGATGCGACCATAAGCAATTTGTTTATCAGTTGCAAATTTATAGGTCTTAGGCAGCCGGCTGCTGTAAGACACACAATCTATGATTTAGAAATAGTTTTAATTCGAACGCGGCGCCAAATTATCATTAATTCCCTCGTCGGCGTGCCTTCCGAGCAACGACGCTGTGAGAAGGACTTTTTCCTCCTTTTACTATTTAAGCAATATATTAAATTGTATTTTCCGTGGTTTCCGATTAAACTATATCAATACTTTATAGTGAGGTTTGCAATGATTTCATCGTGTTGCAGGAATTTATTACGAAATGTTTCGAAAAAAGTGAACTGCGAGACCGACAAAATTGCGAACAATAGTAACTGAAAATTTCGTTTCGAGCAGTTATTAATAAAGCGACACTATCACGAATGGTACATTTTTAAGCCGAAGTCGTTATAGGTAGTTTTATCTTTTACGTTATATTTATAATTATCGGAAAAATAAGATCAGAGTAAAAGGAGAACGAATCCGTGAAAACGACGCATGAACTCGAGTTAGACATTCTCGTTTAACGACCGGTATATTAATATTTACGCGACTTGAAAGAAGGAAATAAGAAAAAGAAGAGGGAAAGTGGGGAAAAATATGTAAAATATAAGATGTATACAAAGATTAATTAAAGTAAATAGATAGATTGAAATAAATAGATAAGTTAAAATAATGTTAGATACATTAAAATAAATAGGTCAATAACAAAACGAATAAAATAAAATTCATTCATGCTTCCATCCATACATGAGCCAAATGATAGAATTCACCAATTGTGGAAACTCACAAATGACTCTTCACAAAAATATTCATTCACCCGCATCACTCAACTCAAACATACATGTCAACATAGAGCAGACTCACCCAGGGTTCCCAGTGTCGCATAAAACACGCTGGCTTCCTTTCCAGTTATAAGACACTTTTAAATCACGAAGGTATGCTTTTCCGCCTAATACACACTTGTATTTCAACAAACGGTTCTCGATTAACCCTTTTCATTCAAGTTTTTAATGATTCACAACCCAATAGAACCTTATACCATCCCCAAGAAAACAAAATAACAACACTTTTATCGGTTCAAACTGTTTACCACAACACATGTTCTCACACAATCTGTATTGCTCTACGCGTTCACATTTTTAACACTTTTACCAGTCCTTTGAATAAGCTATTCCATGCTTTTGCTGCTGTTCACTGTAAACTGAATATTTTGCACCTTACAGTTTATGACTTTGTTTGTTTAGTTCGTATACATATAATCAATCGATTCATCAAACCAAAACAATCCCCAGCACTACAACAATCAGCTTTTCTGCTGGCAATCGGCGATTCTGCACGTAGAGCCCAAACGTCAGTTTCCTCAAGCAAGCGCTTGGCAGAAAAAAAGAGCAAACAAATCACCCCATCACACCCACGCAAACAAAACACCAAAGCACCCACTGCAACTTGACAGATGAAACTTCTACCACTTCAATATAAACATCAACAAAAGCTAACACCAACACAAACATGCATTTGAAAAAGCTTTGGGCAAGCTTGACGTAGTATGACGTTTCTTCGGAAGGAACAGGGGAAATGAAACTTCGCGAACGTTCCAAACAAAAACAACGAATTCGCTAACTGCAAATAAATCACATTTTTCGCAATAATTTCAAAAACCATTACTGAACTTCACTTGATTCACAAAGAACACGTCGCGAGCTACCGAAAAAACCCAACTTCTGGGTAAATTGTCGAATTATACACACAACAAATACAAAAATTCGCGGAGCCACGAACAACCGATCTAATCCGTTCCATCTGCCAAAAAGCTCTCCCTGTTTTCAAGAATTGCAAAATAGTAGTTTATGCAACAAGTTGCAAAAAGAGGATTTTTTCAGCACGAGTCGTACATTTATCCAACGAGGTTCACCGAGTTGGATAAATACGAAGGGTGCTGAAAAAATCAAGTTTTGCAACGAGTTTCGTACAACATTTTTTTCAATTCCGAAAAACACAGATTGAGTGAAATTTTAGGTCAATAAATCGTTTAAATCAAACTAGACCTTTTCAGCATTTATTTTGAAAAGTGTTGCTATTCGATTCTGTTATTTTTGGTACAGAACAGTAGGCTATTTCGTCATTCAAGAATGACAGGAAAAGTAAGTAGTTTCACGACAGAATTGCAAAAAATGTTGTATGGAACTCGTTGGATCCTCTTTTTGCAACTTGTTGCATAAACTATTTTTTTTTGTTGACCGTATTAAGATTGAATTTAAATGAAATGTGGTTTTCAACATTTAATTCAGCATTTATTTATTTCAAATTCAAATTAATTAATTTAAGTTTGAAATCATTTAGTTCTGGCAGCTATTGCCTTCTTTTTTTCAGTGTCCTCTTTGGCAATGTTTCATGATAGAAAAGTAAACTGAAAAAATTAAACCATTTTCTTTTGAAGACTTAACGAATAAATAATAATAAATAATTGTTTTTTTCAGTGTCTAATCAGCTCGGAAAATGGAAATTAAATATGTCTATTTTGACCTTTCTTATAATAATTACATTTAATTTACATTCTAAGTGGTATGGCTAAATTAACTTCATCTTTATTGTATTTTTCGTTTTATTTTTAAATGTTCACAATCATTTATTTACTTCAAATTGTTTGAATTTTTGCATTGAATCGAACACATTTTTGAGAAAAAATGAATACATTTTTGAAAAAATCGAACACATCCTTTAACGAAATTAAATAAATCAACTGTAGATGCGAAATTATTTTTGGAATCGTAAATGACTTGTCATTCTTATAGGTATTGATCGACATTTGTATTTCAATTGCTATTCATGAAAAAACACCTAAAAATGTGTAGAAAGAGTAAATTATTTTTAAAATTCAAATCAACTTGACTTTTGGCTGAAAAAGTTGATATAAAGTTATCGAGAAACTATACTACGTCTTAATGTTTATTCTGCAAAGACCTCATCAAATCTTACACTTTTACAAAAAATACCAAATCGATCAGACATTTTTTTCTCGACTTACTGATTTCTAATATTCACTTCTACTAATGATGCAAAATAAGTTCTCAGATAGGTGGAAAGCATGAACAAAATTTCATGTAAACAAAAAATGAAAATCCCGAAAAATAAAATTTCTAGACAATTTCTCATCAATTACAAGATCAGACATTTTTACGTTTTATTAGAGATTTTTCATGTTTTATGTAAAAAAAAGTTCAGATTGTTTGTAAATTTCTATGTTCATATTTATTTTCACATTTGTTCATTAAAAATGTATGACTGAGTAGATAAATCCATATTGACGTATCATAATCTGTATTATAAGAATTCAATTTTCTAACAAAACTGAGAGAAATCTGAAAGATCTTAAGCTTGTAACCATTCGAAACGAACAACCAACAAAAAGGATACTTCTTGATATAAATTATGTTGAAAAAAATTACATCGATTATTTTAATAAAGCAATGTCAAGTTTTTTTTCCAAATTATCAGCTTTCAGCTAGAATGAAGTTCACGGACAATATCAATCACTCTGTACTCACTGAATACATTTTTTGTAGAGTTTTTGCTAGAAGCCAGTATAAAATCACATTTACAAATCAAAATCATCAAAAATAGTTAATTAACATCGATGAAATCAATTTTATTTCGCTCCACTGGTCCGGAAATTAAACAATTTTGTTTTTCCTCCGCCGTTTCCAGTCCCAAATGTCATGTCAACATGAGGATAAATTGATTGATAGCTTCGACAAACAACACAATCACACACCACCAGCTAAAAACTGTAGCACCCCATCAGCAGTACTCACCAATACTCGACCGGAAGTTTGTAGTCCACCAACGGCTGCTGTCCCATATCCTATTTCATGACCGATGAGTTCGCCGGGGCTCGGAACTGACCTCAAGTATCAATATTGATCACCACATACACACACTCACACCCTGCTCACTACTGCTGCTATTTGGTTGCGATTTTTTTTCGTTTCTATTTTTTTCCTCTTTTCCTCCAGCAATCACTTTCAATAAATTATTTATCTCCGACTTTTTTTTTCCTTTTTTCGATGCACACACACACTGTCACTGAAATGCTAAGATTTGGTGGTGATTGGGGTTGTGTGCAAAGGGTGAGCGGGAAAACAAATTTTCCGCTCGTTTTTCACTACCTTTTCGGGATATGTGGGTAGTGATGGTGGTTCTTGTCGTGCTGGTGTGGGGTGTGTGTGGGATTGGGGACAAACCCAAACTAAACGGCCACTCACACTGATATGTTGTTTCTAGTTGGTTGAGGATTCACTGAACAGAACTAAAATGTCACTACTATCCATGCACTCTGAAAGTAAAGAGAATGAGAAATCTGATGTTAGGATATTGCTGTATCAAAGAAAATGGTAACAATTTCAATAATAAAATTTGAGTATGAATGAACAACACAGTAACAGTAAAAAAATGCAATGTTGAAAACACCTAAGGCAGTTGCAAATATTTTTCAAAGTTTCTGTCGCCCTTCCCCCTTCAAAATTGGTCTAAAAAATCAGGGGGAAAAAATATTGTTCCAAAAAACTTCTAAATTTACATGAAAATATAAGTGAAAACAATCTAAAATGCATTTTTCTGCATTGATAATCATATTTAGCACGTTTGGGCTTTTTTTAAATGTTTTGAATTTTTATGAAATTCCAATGTACCGCAAAAAATATGTTTCGCAAAAATATAATTTTCATCAATACTAAGATATTTTAGAAATTAATGATTGCAAAACAACTTGACAGGTGTATAATACATTTTAAAACATTTTTTTCATTAAAATGTTGAAACCATGGCTCATAATTTCAATTTTTATACTATTTTTATTTCCCTACCCCCTCGATTTCGGTCAGAGTCGAGGGGCATAAACTTCAAAAAATATTTGCAACGGCCTTATCCTTGAAAAAAGTTGTCTTAATTAATGCTCGTAAATGTTAATTCAATAGAAATTGATGAAAATATCATCAGTTCAGCAGGAAGGTTTTTGGTAAGGTATGATGTTAAGGATATGCTTTAAACAAGCGTTGCTTTCTTCAGTTTAGATTCTTCGTCAAATGTAAAACAACACTTTTTCTGAACCGATTTCTTTTTTCATGAAAGATTTTCTGTCAAAAAAGGGTAATCTTACCTCAGAAGTTGGTAATTTTTTATAATTTTCTATTGAATTTCACTATTTTACACATTTTTCCAGAGTTCCCAAATGAACCGGTTAGGCTAGGTTCACCAATAAAATTGGTTCGGCTTAAGCCTCCTTTTGTGGTTCAATCCTGGTTCAGTGAACCATGAACCATGGCTTAAGCCAGGCTAACCCGGCTAACGAAAACTATGACTATGCATAAGTGTTACGGTGCAACAATGCTACCGTGTAACAAATATAATGATGAGACATTGTTACACCGTAACAGTGTTACACCGTAACATTGTTACACCGTAACATTGTTACACCGTAACATTGTTACACCACAACATTCGTTGCAACACTGTTACGGTGTAACAGTGTTACGGTGTAACAGTGTTACGGTGTAACAGTGTCACGGTGTAACAGTGTCACGGTGTAACAGTGTCACGGTGTAACAGTGTTACGGTGTAACAGTGTCACGGTGTAACAGTGTTACGGTGTAACAGTGTTACGGTGTAACAATGTTACGGTGTAACAATGTTACGGTGTAACAATGTTACGGTGTAACAATGTTACGGTGTAACAATGTTACGGTGTAACAATGTTACGGTGTAACACTGTTACGGTGTAACACTGTTACGGTGTAACAGTGTTACGGTGTAACACTGTTACGGTGTTACGGTGTAACAGTGTTACGGTGTAACAGTGTTACGGTGTAACACTGTTACGGTGTTACGGTGTAACAGTGTTACGGTGTAACAGTGTTACGGTGTAACACTGTTACGGTGTAACACTGTTACGGTGTAACACTGTTACGGTGTAACACTGTTACGGTGTAACACTGTTACGGTGTAACACTGTTACGGTGTAACACTGTTACGGTGTAACACTGTTACGGTGTAACACTGTTACGGTGTAACACTGTTACGGTGTAACACTGTTACGGTGTAACACTGTTACGGTGTAACACTGTTACGGTGTAACACTGTTACGGTGTAACACTGTTACGGTGTAACACTGTTACGGTGTAACACTGTTACGGTGTAACACTGTTACGGTGTAACACTGTTACGGTGTAACAGTGTTACGCAGTAGTAGATTTAGGGTTGAACAGTATCATGGTGTAACAGAGCTCGCCGTTTAGCCTAACATTCTTTGATCAGGTTCAAGCCTGGTTCAAGCCAATGGTTCATTTTGGCTAGCCTCGCCTGGTTTGAACCAAATGAACCATGGCTCACGGCGCTCGTTGAGCCTGAGCCGACGATGCTTGCCGACGTGTGGAGTGAACCTGAACCAGAAAAATGAACCTAGCCTAGCCGATGGCTTAGGCTAGTGGGAACACTGCATTTTTCTATACAGAAAAAAATGTGAATTTACTCAACACGGAAAAGATGAATCACATGTAAACTAAGTTGATGTAAACTTGAGATTCGAGGTAAACGGTTGAATCAAACGTAAAATCATGTTATTACGTATAATTTATTGCAATTTTACATCAAATTGCATTTAAATAAACAAATTCTAATGACGTGCAACAGTGTTACATCATACATGATGTAACATTCGGAAATATTTTTATGTGTGTACACACAAAAAAAAATCCGAAGTTACATCATTTATGATGTAACACTTTTGCATGTAATTAAACATTTAAATTTAAATGCAATTTGATGTAAATTTGCAACAAATTATACGTAAAAATTGATTTTACGTTTGATTCAACCATTTACGTCGAATCTCAAGATTACATGAACTGAGTTTACATGTGATTCATTTTTTCTGTGTCGAGTAAATTCACATATTTTCTCTGTGTACACGAGGCTGTCCCAAAAAAATGAAAAGTTGTCAAATCTTCGGTGCTCACCCCTTGAATGATAAATTGGGATGTCAGGAACAATGTTTTCATACAACAAAAAATTCCCAAAAATGGTTTACAACTCGCGCGCGGAGCTTGAATGAAAAAAGTGCATTTTCCGAGTATTTTTCAGAAATGCGCGTAACAATCATACTAAAGTCATTCAAATTTGGTCGCCTTGGGCTTCAAGTGATAGTTTAATGTCCCCTGAGATATTTGCATTTTAGTGAACAAAAAGTGACGAATTTTCAAAATTCTTGGTATATAAGCGTTTTTAACATAAATCATTGGCTACTATGATTACAAACGAGAAAGCATATATTTTGGATATATTTATTTTGTTCGCTCAAAAACGATGTTTGTAAATAAAATTTCATGAAAAAACATGAGATTTTCTCAGAATGTGACGTAAACGACATATTTAAAAGTACTGCTATGTGCTCTTCCGATATGAACAAATAAAGCTCTAATGGGTAACTTTTTTTGAAAAAATAAGTTTTTTATAAATGAATTTGTTTCATTCGAATGTACATACATAAAAAAATCACGTTCACAGCTTGGAGATATGAACTTTAATAAAATTAATTTTGATTTATGATTATGTGTCGTTTACGTCACATTGTGAGAAAATCTCATGTTTTTTCATGAAATTTTACTAACAAATATCGCTTTTGAGCGAACAAAATAAATATATTCAATATATATGCCATCTCGTTTGTAATCATAGTAGCCAATGTTTTATGCTAAAAACGCTCATATACCAAGAATTTCGAAAATTCGTCACTTTTTGTTCACTAAATAGCAAATATCTCGGCTTTGCGTAGACATAAATTGAATGTTAAAAAAAAGCAAAATGATCTCCGTAAAATTTCCTATAAGCTGAATGCATTAGTTTTGGCTGCAAAATTTTGTGGCAGGTTTTGGGGAGTGATTTTTGAAATTTTTTGTCAAAAAAATACAAATTTTTCTCCTTAAAACGCCCTGCCATGCCCGAACACAAGCTTTTATGGACTATGTCTATACAGGAATTTGTTCAGGGGACATTAAACTTTCACTTGAAGCCCAAGGCGACCAAATTTGAATGACTTTACAATGATTGTTACGCGCATTTCTGAAAAATACTCGGAAAATGCACTTTTTTCATTCAAGCTCCGCGCGCGAGTTGTAAATCATTTTTGGGATTTTTTTGTTGTATGAAAACATTGTTCCTGACATCCCAATTTATCATTCTAGGGGTGAGCACCGAAGATTTGACAACTTTTCATTTTTTTGGGACGGCCTAGTGTACACACAAAAAAAAATTTCCGAATGTTACATCATTTATGATGTAACACTTTTACACGTCATTAAATATTTAAATTTAAATGCAATTTTATGTAAATTTGCAACAAATTATACGTAAAAACATGATTTTAAGTGTTAAACAACCAAGAACGACAAATCACAAGAAAACATCAACTGAGTTGGCATGTGATTATTTTTTTTCCAAGTCGAGTAAATTCACATTTTTTTTTTCTGTGCACATTCTGATGTTATAAACATTCGGAAATATTTTTCCGTGTGTAGTATAAACAGTCAATTTAAAGAGAATGCATGCAGAATATGTTAGTATTGATTTAATTTTTTAGAAAATATTGTTTTCAAAAAGATCGGAGCAACTAAGGGTCGTATCAACAAAGTCCATAAAAGCAAAATATAGAGAACTTTCTCAACTCTTCAAAAAGATTTTTTTTCAAATGAAGGCAAAATGGGCACTAATTTCTCGTTCTGGAAATTTCTAAAAAGTTGACATTTGATGTGAAATAAACATAACCAATTTTTTACCGTGTATCTTTTCTTTTTTTCATTGTAGTGCTTACCTACAACTTTGCCAAAGACACCAATTCGATGGAAAAAATCATTCAAAAGCCTGTAGCTTTATTGAATTTTCATATATCATTTTTGTATGGACAGCTGCCAAATTTGCATGGAAAATTAAATGGACAAACTAATTAAGCACAATGGCTTCTTTGGGCATACCGAAGGCACCAAACAAGTTTCAGCCGAATTTAAAAATACAAAAAAAATAAATCTGAAAAAGACCAAAATCGTAAAGAACTCCTCTTAGAAGGGTACTTCCAGCATATGATGATTCATTTTGATGCAAAAATTCGTTAAATTGAAAATTATTGATAGATTCACCTTTACGATCATCTGTAAACTTTTTAGATTATTTTTGTACTGATTTGATAAAATTTTAGAAAAAATAAAGTCAACGCTATCTCAAATTATCAAATTACATGCTTCAAAAACGAATTTTTTCATGTTGTTGTTTCGATTATGACTACAAAAACCAAAGGTGATACGTTTTGTAATAAAAAAGTTCACTAGGTTTATAATAAGAAATGCATAAATTAGAAACAAAGAGTTTTTTTTTAATAAGGATTACCAAGCGCAACATAATTTGCGATTAAAATTAAATGTTTAGGCTTTAAAATATACTAAACAAAAAGCTTCTCCTCCTCCTTTACCGTTAACCCAGAATCCATCTAATTAATTAACATCGTTTTCCACTCTATGCACTCTTATTTCAAAATGTGCGATTACAGGAATCCCCCTTATCTTCCAACAATCCTGGTCAGCAAAACCACGCTCCGTTACTAGGCGAAATTCTCTGCCAACACGTTTTCTGTTTTATGCAAATAAATTTTCATCTAACGAGACGACGACGACGACGAGGACTCCACCAGCAGCGAAACTCGAGCGAGAGACAGTTTCATTAAAACTTTATGAAAATTACCTCCAGAAAATACCAGCTGGCTGGCTTCGTAGAAAACAACAGAACATCGATTTTCCCAAGCCAAAAGGTTATTGCATAATTTGATGTCGGCAGAAATAACACCACGGGGGACGATAATAATTACCCGCGAGAAAATTGTTATTATCAATGTGGTGGTACCGACACAGTAATGCTGACCATGATGGCGGTTAATCGTTAATCGAGGAGGACATTTTGCCGGTTAACGGTTATGTTATGGGTGCAGTGAAATTTTAGAAATTAGCGGGGAAAAGTTTGTCCGATTCTGATAATTTCCTTTGCCACAGAATGAGGTCAAATATTGTTTTTCTAACTTCAATGTGAAATTATTTAGTTTTGGAAACTCTATCCCAAACAATGTCGTTCAAAACCAGAAGAAAATGCCACGTGTGAATTTCCCAACTATTCTTAGCACACAAACAAGAGAACACGTGCCAGCGTGGTGCACTCCTTTATGCAATCTAATAAATTCAAGAGATTGAACGACCCCAACCACCAACAACAATGGTGCTGGGTTTACGCTGCAATTAGTTCCTTCTGCAATATCATATGCTTTCCCAAGAGTCAGGGATGGGAAACTTCTTTTGATATTTTTTGTAAGGCTTAACAATCTTTTGGTGCATTTCTTTTTGTCGGTCTCAACTTAGAAAATTAATTTAGTAGGAACAAGATTTTTACCATCTCTAGAAAAATTACAAAATAACAAGATGCTCACACATGCACTGAGCAAAATAAACCAATTTATTTGCGCTCACATTTTGCTCCCCTTTTCCGCTTAGAGTAAGCAGAAGACTCTTCCATGAGCTTTCTTGAGCATTTGCGGTTGCGGGGAAAAGGATTCTCGTCTCGTTACACCTATCCCTGGGTGATCACACTTCTTCATACACACACATACACGAACGTACCATCTCTCGGTAGTCTTGACATAGACAGGATGTCTTCAAAACCAGAAACACGCACACATACACACACAAGATAGCATCTCAAAGTGCAAAATTTCACCGAGTATCAGAATCCTTGCACATGAACGCACACGAGAAACTCTTAACCCTCTTCAGAGAAATGATTTAATTAATTGCAGTATGGTTAAAAGACATTGACTTTTTAATTTTTTTATGCTTTTTAACCCTGTACCACCCATTTTTTTTCGAAGAAATTATTTTCCCGTGTTCAGGAGTTCATTTTGAGCAACTTTTGTTCTACGAAAAACTTTACTTCTCTTGTTTTATTTTTTTTTTCTCTCATTTTTATTATTTTAATTTGCATTTATCTTGTTTAGTTTATGTTTGTTTTTGGTAGTCTTTGGCCTTACAAACATTCAAAGCCAATTAATGCTCAATATCCAATTTTTAACTTAAGAGCAATTCTCTCAGATTTTGGTCATTCGAGTTTTTTTTTGTATTTTTTAATCCGACTGAAACTTTTTTGTGCTTTCGGTATGCCCAAAGAAGCCATTTTGCATCATTAGTTTGTCCATATAATTTTCCATACAAATTTCGCAGCTGTCCATACAAAAATGATATATGAAAATTCAAAAATCTGTAGCTTTTGAGGGAATTTTTTGATCGATTTGGTGGCTTCGGCAAAGTTGTAGGTATGGATAAGGACTACACTGAAATACATGATATACGGAAAAAAATTAAAGATTTTTTATTTAACTTTTATTAACTAAATCTTGATTTACCAAAAAAAAAACTTTTAATATTTTATTTTTTCATTTTTCAAAACTGATTTTTTCAAAAAATCAATATATTGGTCACACAAATTTTTCGATGTAAAATCAAATTTGCAATTAGAAAGTACCTTAGTGAAATTTTGATAAAGTACACCGTTTTCAAGTTAGAGTTATTTTTAGGTAACTTTTTTAAAAAAAAGTCGCACTTTTTCATTTTTCAACATCAATGCACATACATACATTTAAAAAAAATTTGAATAGCTGAGAAAATTCTTTATATTTTGCTTATTTCAACTTTGTTTATATGACCCTTAGTTGCTAAGATATTGGCATGCAAAGGTTTAAAACATGAAAATTGAGGTTTTCCAAGTCTCACCCAAACTTACGGTCCGATTTACAATGTTAAAATATGAAACATTCGTGAAATTTTCCGATCTTTTCGAAAAAAAAATATTTTTAAAATTTTTAAGCCAAGACTCATATTTTAAAAGGGCGTATTATTGAATTTAATAAAAAGAAATAATTTTTTTATATTTTTTTTTATCATAATATTTGGGTACCCTAACATGTATAGGTCATCGCTGAAATTTTCATATTATTGCAGTTTTAGTGAAAAAGTAGATTTTTTGCCGTTTTCGTCATTTTCCCATTTTTGCACGTGGCGCGTTGAAAAACCCAGTTTTGCCTTCCTCACTGAGGTAAGGCTATAATCCTGCTCCAAAATTGAACTTTTTATTTTAAGCTCGAAAACCCACCTTGATGTATACATATCGACTCAGAATTGAAAACTGAACAAATGTCTGTGTGTATGTGTGTGTGTGTATGTGTGTGGGTATGTGTGTGTGTATGTGACCAATAATGTCACGCAGTTTTCTCAGCACTGGCTGAACCGATTTTGACCAAACCAGTCGCATTCGACTTGGCTTAGGATCCCATACGGTGCTATTGAATTGTTTGAAGTTTCGATAAGTAGTTCAAAAGTTATGTATAAAAATGTGTTTTCGCATATTTTCAGAAGTTGAATAAATGGCAGTAAACTGAACCAAACATCATCATGCTATACATCGTTAGTTAGGTAATTGAAAGACCTTTCCAACGAGTCCAAAACATTGATAATCTGGCAACCCTGTCTCGAGTTATAACCACTTAAGTGATATTCATGCACTTTTTTTGTAGCCGGATCTCACTTAAATGTGTGTAAACAATGTCCGGATCTATCATCCGACCCATCGTTGGTTAGGTAGTCAAAAGACCTTTCTAACGAGCCTAAAACATTGAAGATCTGGCAACCCTGTCTCGAGTTCTGACCACTTAAGTGATATTTATGCACTTCATATCACATATCACCCATTGTTGGAAAAGAGTGAGGAAGGCACCAACCACATAGGTGGATTAAGTTAGTTTTTATTATTTTTTTTAATCGTATCTAAGAAAATTTAAAACATAACTTCACCATTTTTTGATATGTTATTTAAAATCAGGTACAAATATTTTCAGACATAGGCTCTTTGGTCCCGAGACTTTCAAAACAGCATTTTAAGTTTCCATATGACCTTTTAAAATGTTAAGCTAGATTTTTTAATTCTCTTACAATTTTCCCAAAAAGCCAAATTGATCCCCTTTCTTTTGCTTCTAAGACAGCTAAAATTGGATCAAATGGCGCGGAGATATGATTTGTGGGTTTTGCGAAAAATGACGAAAATGACCATTTTTTGGACCACCCTAACACGGCGCAGCCCAAGTAGCACACTTTGTTCGCCAAAAAAATTCCGAACTTGTTGTTGAACACATCTGGAGTTTTTTTTTTAAAGGACCAATAAACCAAATTTCCAGTTTTTGCTTTTTGGGTGTTTTTTAATACCCCTGACTCAAGGCGGTTTCAAAAACACCCAAAAAGCAAAAATTGGAAATTTGGTTTATTGGTCCTTTTCAAAAAAAACTCCAGACATTAACTATGTTTCCCCAACGTCCCTGAGAACTCTTGAACGCTGGAAAAAGCGCACGTTTTTCTGTTGTTGAACATCTTTTAACCTGTTAAAAATGTGCGTGGATTAATTAAGTTTTACCGGCGCACGTCTTTCTGGCATAGAGAACGTTTGTTGAACATGTCATAAGAACTCTTGACTATAAGATTCTGAACCGGGTTGGATAACGTCGTTAGAACCGTTTAACAACATTCTGCCTTTAAGATTCAGGAGGGAGTTAGGCAAACGTTTTTATAACCATTCAAGAACATATCGTGGTAGACAAGAATGTTAAACAGGCTTTTCATAAGGTAGGTATTTATATTATATAGGTGTTCGCTCAAAAGTTTTTTTTATTAATTTAATCCTTTATTTATGTAAAATGTCACTTTACGATACTTTAACTAGCAGTTTTTGTAATTTATTAGTTTGGACAGGGATACGCAATTTATGAATGTTAATAATATGAATGATGGATAATAAAAATATCAACCATAAAAATCATTCAATTTCCTAATTATGCCTTTGGGGATTTTTTTTTTTCAATTATGTTTAAGTGCTAATTAACATCGCTTGCTACTACTACTCTACTACTGCTGCTGATTCCCGGTGCTGCATTTTCAGTTTTCCTTTTTGATGAAGAATGCTCAGGACAAGTATCGAACCCAAGATCACTCCAAATGTCAAGTCCGGGCTTGCGTCTGCTTCTTTCCACGAGGGGTTATGTTGGATGAGCAGGCCTAAACATCAATAAGAAGTCTGCGGTCATCTAGGTTTTACAAAGTTCGCTAACAGTTTGCCAAAACTTCTTTTGAACATAAGCTGTTTCTATTTTTAGAACTATCTGTGCTTGTTTCGTCAACATGTTCTTGCTCGGTTTTTAAAACACGAACGCGAACTACACATTTACAACTTGTTTACGTGAAATCCCATCCGAAGCCAGAGGTCAATTCTATTATGTTATCATGTTTAGCAAACCGAAATGAAACATCATGTCTGCAAATGTCATTTTGCTTTTCAAGTTCTACAAGCATGTTCCATTTGAGTCAGTATAAACTTCGAAATGAACTATTCGTAATCTGTTGCTAGATTTGGCATTTATGTTACACAACCATGTTGAGCAATGGTTTTCTGATCAAAATGAGAACTATTGACCAAATTGTATGACACTTGTTCAATAATAAACGTATAAAAACGCTTGTGCAGCAATTGTTCAACAAAAAAATAAAAAGCGATGTTTTACTTGCTACTTGGGAGGTCACCCTAATTTTGAGCCCGATAAGCGAACTTTTTTTCGAATCATGCTGTTTTTGATGATGATATTTTTTCAGAATTTTGAGTACACCATCAAATTGGGCATCCAAATTTACACAAAAGTCCCTTTGACTCCAAATTTCTATCTCTTTGCGACTACAATTCATGGAAAAAGTTATTTTTCACCTTCCTGATTAACAATATTTACAATTCAAATATTGTATCAGTGAAAATTAAGTTTTTCAGTTATAAATACAACTATGTAAATCAATAATATTTTCCATCAGAAGAGGGTTAAGAGTCAAAAAATCGACTGAAAACCGCAGCATTCTCCAAATCTTTCAAAACTCCATTTTGCTTCAATTTGTATCAAACGATTCCACCGATAGTCACGGTTGGCGACCTCCGGATACGTTTCACTCAGAAGTTCACCAACGGCTTGAGAAATGTCACCGGCAAAAAACGACAATTTGCAGAATTTTTTCTCCATCCCCTGGGTAGGTGGCTGCTTCCAGTGTCGGCAAATGTGATCCGCTATCCATAATAATGTGTCAAATCGATACACCTTCGATTCAAGAACTAACGTGTCAAAATTTCTTGGAAAATATATTGGAAAAAAAAGTTTAGGTTTTGTGAAGAGAGATGATATTTCAGTTTTTTAGCCAACACACAAATTTCAGACATTTTCTTCCTAAACCCTTTCACTCTGTGACCACCCATTTTTGCTCCTTCTTGGTTCACAGCACTGGCAGAACCAATAAAAATCGATCGCGCGCGAACCTTCTCCGAAGCCACATCGACATCCATCAGGGTCGAGGCTCCTGGGGGCCAAACAGAGGCGGAAGATTCAACCACGGGTGGGGTTAATTTCAGGTCTAAAAATAAAACGTGGCGCGCCTGGTGGCTCGTCGGCCGCATAATAAGGCATTTTCCATTTTGCTTCTTCGCCAAAGAGTTGGCTTCTGGAGGGAGGTGTGTCTGGTGTTTGGAGAGGCTCAATTATCTGCTCGACACCCACCCACACGGCACTGGGTCGATGACGCGATGGGCCGTCAGGATGCATGTGAAAAGGGTTAATTGGATGGAGCATTAGCATATTTCGATCGGGCAAAATCACCACCCGAGGGAGGGGAAAAAGTTTTTCCGAAGAAAATGTGGGGTTTTGAGGAAATGATGTGGGTTTTCGTGGTTTTACTCGCTACTGTTTGAATCAGGATTGCTTCTTTTGAAAAGGTGGTTTTGAACAAATTAAAACAACAGTTAATTTGTGACACTTGATGGAACGGTGTAATTTAATCACGGTGTATACCGTTAGTATGTTTAAAGAGACGGGTTTGTTATTCTATTCTGAATTGGACTCGAAACATGATTAAATAACATTTTAGTTTTAGGAAAAGGATGTTGCAGTACTAGTAACAACATCAAAAAAATATTCCTTTTTTCCATTTCATTTTAATTATTTTGATGATTAAGCATTACTGGTGTGAAGTTACTATCATAAAATTGTGATGCAAAAAATTTTGGACCGAGTTATGGATGCAAAAATTTGCATTCAAAAAGTACTTTAGTGAAGTTATAGCCATTTTTAACTAACTTTTTTGAAAAAAGTCACAGCTATTCATTTTTTTAATTAGTGCCCAGTTTACCCACACATCAAAAAAATATTTTTGAAAGGCTGAGAAAAGTGCCTATATTTTGCGTAATGTTGAATGCTAAGCCCTTTTGAAATGTTCGTCTTGATTTGAAAAAAAATTAAAATATTTATTTCGGAAAGATCGGAAAATTTCACGAATGTTTCATATTTTAACATTGAAAATCGGACCATTAGTTGCTGAGATATCGACGTTAGAAAATTGTGAGTTTTTTGGGTGAGACTTAGAAAACATCAATTTTCCTGTTTTTAAATCATTGCATGGCAATATGTCAGCAACTAAGGGTCGTATCAACAAAGTTCATAAAAAAATAAAGAGAATTTTCTCTGCTCTTAAAAAAATCACATGAGTACAAACAAGGGCACTAATTTAAAATATATAACTGTGAATAACTGCGACTATTTTCAAAGAAGTTACCTTAAAATGGCTATTACTTGAAAACGGTGCACTTTATCAATATTTCACTAAAGTACTTTTTGATTGCAATTTCGATTATACATCAAAAATTAAGTTGAAATTCTACAAATATTTCGATTTTTGATTAAAAAAACAGTATTGATTCAAAAATATATAAATCGGTCAAAGATTTTTTGCACATTTTGGAATTTTTTAGAAAAGCTGCCATTTAATGTTTCCTAGAACATATCAAAAATGAAAACCAAAATAAATAGCGTTTTTTTGCAAACCAAGTTTTAGTTGCTAAGAGTGAAATTAAAAATCACTAAACTTTTTTTTACCGTGTATTATTATTTTTTCATTGTAGTCCTTATGCATACCTACAACTTTGCCGAAGACACCCAAACGATAAAAAAAATCTTTCTAAAGATACAGATTTTTGAATTTTCATACATCATTTTTGTTTCAGCTGGAATTAAAAATACAAAAATTAAAATAAAAAAAATACCGATTTCGTAGAGAAATGCTCATTACATAATTCACTTAAATGTATTTTTTTATGTTTTTTTTTAAATCGTTATAGAGACTATTAAAGGCATCCTATATGCTAGAGTTGATGATGGTGAATAATCTGGTACCGGATATATTATTCTTTGAAAATAATAATTAGAAAAAAATCTATGATGTTGTCCATGATAATTTCAATCAAATTTAAAATCAAGAATTATTTTTGAATTCGTTTATCTATCCGCCTGTTGCTGGGAAATAACTCTTTAAAGTATAAATTTTCTAAATTTATATTTCTTAGTGTCATCTTATTAGCCCTCATTATTAAACTCGCGATGTCTCAGAAACTATTGATTAGATTTTCAATGTCAAAAAACCCAAAAAAAAACTTATTTTGCGTCACAAGTTTTTTAATTTCAAAATATTTGTTATAGAAAACTAAACAAAAGTTAACTTTTTCACATTAAAATCAAATCAAAACAACATATTGCGAGGTATCGCGAGTTGAAAAATTAGGAATGATTCGATCACACTGGGAAACACTAATTTTTCACTAAATTAAAATTTTCAATGATTTATCTCAGCCACCAGCGGACCGACATCCCAATTCTTAAAGGAAAATTTAAAGAAATTTTCTCAGCTATCAAAAAATATTTTTTACAGGAGTGTTCATTAAAAATTGCAAAAAAACTGAACAATTTAAAACAACTCACTGAGACACCTAACATTTTTTTTAGACTACGTTTATCCTTTCCATTCGTTGTTGGTCTGATGGCCGAGCGGGCTAAAGCACCAGTCCTCACTATTGGGGCTGGGTTTGAATCCCTTCGGTTGCAATTTTTTGTGTTTACAAAAATTGCAGTGTATAATATTAAGCGTCTTTTTCACAAAGTTGATGTGCATGCTTTTGCATGCAATTTTACAATCAGTATCAGGCGGGATTGCAAAAAAAAATAATTAAGCTAAAAACATTTTTTATAAATTAATGTTTCAAGACAGGGATGGTTGAAAAAAAAGTTTCAGTCAAAATTCCAAGATAACATTTTGGTCGCCCTTATGTATCAAATTAATACACCAAATTTAGAATTCCCGTACCTCCCTTCCGTCCCCCTACTCGGAATGGTCTCCAAATCAATCATGACAGTCAATTTAATTTTCCACCATGCATTACGTGCTAAGTGGATTTTCGTCGCTTATTATCGCTTCTCGGAAGCTCACCCGAATCATCGTGTATCACAATATTAGCCCCCCTGATGACGGTCCAATCCTGTTTTGTCCAGCGCACCAATCGCAGCCGTACCCAGGCAGTCCTTCATATTATTAGATACCACTCCAGACATTGCACCGTGCCAGCAGCACGTAACATGACACCGCCCTTGCTGGATTAGCTTGGATTTTGCGGATTCGCCGACGACGACACTAGCAAATGCGTAACGGACACTTGCGGTCGTCGGAACTCGAACCCGCATCACCCAAGCTTATAACGGATATATATGGTACATCTGATGCAGACCCGGATTATGTAATCAATTATCGAGGACACCTGTGCATCTCGGTAAAGCGTCATCGTCGTGAATAGAGACAACAGCCTGAGAGATATGTGCTAGACTCAATTATCGCCTGATTGTATGTACTCGTCGAAGAGATTGCCTCATTTGTCGGTCGCGCAATGTCTCATCATTCTCAAACCGAAGCCGATCTAGATCCGCATCTCCGAGTAGATAACGGCCATCAACACGCGTATTTGCTCCGTTAATTGATGGTCGGCGCGGCTACTGTCGATGTACAACTGATCCAATTGGACTTTCACAGAGGCGATTCTCTAGTACGTCCTGCATCGTGGTATACCCGCGAGATGTGCTGCATTTAGAAAGACGATGAGCTTATGGATTAGTTTTGACGTGTTCCCGCTAAGAGGTGACTACATTATACGGCGGATCTGCTCGAGGATGTCTTCTGATGCATATTGAGTCAAAAGATCGTAGGTATGCACGTTCCATGTGGAACGCCCAATATATTCTCTTTTGTGAGCCAGTTATGTATACACTGAGACCACTTTGCAGTCCGTAACCGATAGCTGTCTTTGCAGGAAACTCTGGTGATTCGAAAACCTAGGGAATATGGCAGAATTGATGGCTAGGATGGTATTTTTGCATAGGGTCTATCTTGTCAGTCCGCGTATGGAAGTACAATAGTATATTGATTCTTATCAGTGTCTAAGAAGATTAGGACATCCATGCTACAGAACTAATATTAAACCAAGTGCTAAGAACCTCTAGTTGTCATGACCGTATTAGCCTACATTTTGCGGAACCGTTTAGTTCTATAACATTTTAAACCCTTAGAAACATGAAAATTTATATTTATTTATTTTTTTTTTAATTTATTTTAATAGGACCCCTCGCACAAATTGGGTGACAAAGTTCATCAAAAAAATCCCTCAATATTACAACATCCCCCCCCCCCCCCCCAAAAATTCCTCAATCCCCCAAATTAATTACCACTAACACCTTTCCATCCACTTAACTATATGGCTAAAATCTAACTATAAACAAAAGGACCCCTCCAATTTGTTTAAACTAATCTCATTTTATCAATCAAACTTACACCCATACCCCACCCCCAAATATGACCGATTTGACACTTTGGAACGGTTCTTAATCCGGTTGAAACCCCCCCCGCCCGAACCCCTACTCCCCCGCCAGCAAATTACTTTGCATTCTTCAGTACCCAGCCATTTAGGGGTCAAAGTTCATCATTTTCTAAAGATAGGAAATCCATGAACCCCAAAACCTATTTTGGCACAATCTGACCACTTTGGAACCGGTTCCCGGTACTCCGGGAAACCCGGAAAATGGCAAATCATGTGATTATTATGGACCCAGCCCTTTGGGGGTCATAGTTAAACATTTTCTATAGACAGGACAGCCTTGAACACCAATACCTCTTTTGGAGCGATCTGGCCACTTTGGACCCGGTTCCTAGTACTCGCGGTGAAACCGGAATATGGCAAATTATGTGATTATTATGGACCCAGCCATTTGGGGGTCAAAGTTCATCATTTTCAAAAGATAGGACATCCATGAACCCCAAAACCTCTTTTGGACCGATCTGACCACTTTGGAACCTGTTCCCGGAACTCCGGTGAAACCAGGAATATGGCAAATTATGTGATTATTATGGACCCAGCCATTTGGGAGTCAAAGTTCATCATTTTCAAAAGATAGGACATCCATGAACCCCAAAACCTCTTTTGGACCGATCTGACCACTTTGGAACCGGTTCCCGGTACTCCGGTGAAACCCGGAATATGGCAAATTATGTGATTATTATGGACCCAGCCATTTGGGGGTCAAAGTTCATCATTTTCTAAAGATAGGAAATCCATGAACCCCAAAACCTCTTTTGGACCAATCTGACCACTTTGGAACCGGTTCCCGGTACTCCGGTGAAACCCGGAATAGGGCAAATTATGTGATTATTATGGACCCAGCCATTTGGGGGTCAAAGTTCATCATTTTTAAAAGATAGGACATCCATGAACTCCAAAACCTCTTTTGGACCGATCTGGCCACTTTGGAACCGGAGTTCCTAAGGGGTCTTAACTCGGTGAAACCCGGAAATCATCGCGCGCTCCCAACATTAGGAAGATTAATATATGGACCAGCCATTTGGGAGTCAAAGTTCATCATTTTCAAAAGGATTAGGAATCCATGAACCCAAAAACCTCTTTTGGAAACGTATCTGACCAACCTTGCGGAATCCCCCCGCCGCGCACACGGAACTCCGGTGAAACCAGGGAATATGGCCAAATTATGTAATTATTAAGGACCCAGCCATTTGGGTGGTCAAAGTTCATCATTTTTGAAAATATAGGACATCCATGAACCCCAAAACCTCTTTTGGACCGCTCGGACCACTTTGGAACCTGTTCCCGGAAAACTCCGGTGAAACCCGGAAATATGGCAAATTACGGGGGTTATCAAGAACCATGTAGGATGCTCACGCAATGAGGGATGTACCAAAGATCCATCATTTGAACATCTAGCTCATCCATGAACCCTAAAACACACTTGATAAGTATCGGATCTGGCCACACTTTAGGACCGATTCCGATAAACCAAACCTGGAATATGAGACACACCACTCCTCACGGAAAACTTTCATTTTCAGACAATTATTGCACCCTGTCAATTTGGGTGTGCAAAGTTCATTCAATATACAAAATGGCATCCAAAAACTCCAAAATTACTTTTGGATCGATTTGGTCACTTGCGTGATTGGTTATTAGTAACTCCGGCGCTCGACACTCGCCGTAAAATATGGAAAAATTTACGGGTATTATTTCAGAAACTATTTTGGGGACAAGGCAATTATGGATATCAATGATCATCATGTTATAAGCTTCAATAAGCTTATATTATGATCCCCACAAATTGTATTTATTTACCCGAGATCTAGGTCTACTAGGGGGGCGCCGATTCTGAAAACTACGCGTAGAAAGTGAAACTTGGAATATTGATAAGATATGGGAATTATGTCAGAACGATTATTGTACTACTTAGGCATAGCAAGATGGTTGTCAAAGTTCATAATTTTCAGGAACAGGCTCATCCATGAATCACCCTAAACATTGAAATGAACCCTACGATTCTGGCAACTAATGAACGGTTCGGGGTCTTTACAGACCATAAAGTAACTAGCCAATGTATGATCGCCATGACACAACATACTTCATATCCAAAACAATATAGCATTATTACAACCCCAATTGCACTCGATCAAAAATTGCCTTTGAAAAAAATGGGACCAGATTGGTAAAAAATGAATTGTGGGGCGCTCATCGCTAGATGAGCTAGATAGTTTCAAAAATTAATGAAACTTTTGGCACCTAATATCTGCCTTAACCTATGTCGTGAAAATTTAATATAAAATAAACGCCCGTCATCAATTCGAAATATATTGCATTAAAAGTTTCCAAGATACCGGTCCCACAGTGGCCAGAACGGCTCAAAAATGATTTTGGTGGGGGGTTCCTGGATGGAGCTAGATTTTGAAAATTATGAACTTTGACACCCAAATTGCTGGGGTCCAGAATTGTTCTGAAATAATTCCCGGTTATTTGCTATATCCCTGGTTTCCCAGGTAGGAAAGAACCAGGAACGACGTCCCAAAGTATGCCAGATCGTAAAGTGGGGGTTCATGGATGATCCTACCATTCGCAAATGGACTGAACGTTGTACACCCAAATGGGAACTGGGTCCATAATATGCTCATAATTTGCCATATTTCGGGTTTCACCGGAGTACCGGTGAACCGGTCCCAAAGTGGCCAGATCGGTCCAAAAGTGCGTCACTAGGGTTCATGGGAATGACCGGTTTTCCCCAGGGGTTGTGAGGCCTACCCGCCCAATCCGGAAAGATCTCCGGTGGTCCAGAATGCATGGCCAGCACTGTCTGGTTAAGAACAACGATCATAACTTGAAAAAATTGTAATTTTTCAAAGAGTCGGACCCCAAAATCGCCCATTTTTTTTACCCAGTAAGGACCCACCAGAAAACCGGTTATGGGGTTTTCCGGGCATTATTTTCGAAAAATAGAAATTGTAACAAGTCCAATTAATAAAAGAAGTGAGAAGTATGCAAATTGGCATGAGTTATCGGCCATCATTTCAAAAAAATGATTTCAGTTTTCACCCAGGCCGACCTATACCGGGTTTAACCAACAAAAATATAAATACAAAATAAAATAATCCAGGTAAAAACTGTCACAAAAAATAAAAAAATATCAAATAATTCAAAATAAGATTATTAACCCGGGATGGTACTTCGGGTCTATAGGACCCAGTGGCACTATAAAAGTAATTGTAACTTTTGAACCAAAAAACACCTAGAGATCTGTAAAATGTTGTGACTTTGTGTATCGTACTAAGGACACACACTTCTGGCACTAAAATTGAACTTCCGGAGGCCACCGGAAGTGGCCCCCACCAAAAAAACAATGACACCAATGGTTTATCCGGGTTCAATAGGACCAGAAAATGATTTCGGCTGCCAATAATTCGAGATTGTAAACCGATTTTGGATGTCTTGGCCGCCAAATGAAAGGCTAGGATATCTTACTTTCGGAATCCGATCGGCAGAACCGGTTTTGGACACCGTGTGGCCCCGGGGGAACCTGCTATCACCGAAAAAAGGGTCCTTTATGAGGCCCTTACTTTGAGGGACCTGTATCTCCGAAACGATTGCATCATAGCAGGTTGCTCTCCGGTTGCAGTCGACAGATAAATAACCTGAATTTTTAAGCCCCTGAGAAAAATAATTGGTCCTTAGTGGCCACCGGTTCCGGTAACCCGGAAACTTCCGGAAAGGCCCACCATTGATTTTTGCAGTTTTTGACATAAACCGTCACGACGGACCAGTTCTTATGAAACGAATTATTTATGCAAACCATTTGCAGGAAGGATTACTACATACTACCCTGGAATGCTTGTTTTGGTATCGGTTGTTGGCTCAAAGCTGTGTCCAAGTCCAATGGAACCGGGTCCAGGGGTACCACTCAAAACGGTATCCACTAATTGTCACGCTAGAAAAGTAATACCCGTCATGTTGCAGAAATCAAACTCATGAAATGGCATGTTCAAGCCCATCTGAGGTCATGCGATGTCTTCTGACCCCATCCTGGTCACTCGGGAGACCGGTTACCGGTGTGGCACTCGAGGTGGACAACTATCGTGATAATATGCATATGAACCCTATCATCCGAACGTATCAAACTTATGAAATTGAAAAGTTATAGACCATCTGAGGTACTGCCGATGTCCCCTGACCCAACTTGGTCACTCGGCGGAACCGGTTCTCCCCCCCACCCGGAATGGCCACTGGGGGACACTCTCGGAATATGCAAATGAAACACCTAACTATCAGACGAAATCAAACTACCTGGAAAATGAAAAGATTGGATACTACATGAGGATCATGCCGTATGTCTCATGACCAACATTTACCTGGTCACTTCTTTCGAGAAACCGGTTACCGGTTGGCCACTGGGGGACCCAATCTCGGAAATTCACATCAAGCAATGAATCCTCATACCCCCCGCCGCCCCCCCCCCTCCCCCCCCCCCCTCAAATACCTCCTCATGAAATTGAAAGTTAAATGATTCATCTGCGCTCTAAGCGATGTACAACTCTGACCCATCCTGGTCACTCCACGGAACCGGTTACTGGTGGCCACTGAGGGAACACTATCGGAATATGCATGGAACCTATCATCCGGACGTATCTCTCACACACTCAATAGATAATTGACAAGTTTCTATGACCATGGTCTGAGGTCATGCCGATGCTATCTACTACAACAACCCATGACCACTCCCGGACACCGGTCACGGTGGCACTGTGGGGACAACTAGCGTGAATAAATGCCAATGACCCTATCAACCGACGTATCAAACTTTCCTGAAATTTGAACCATTCTCTACCATCTGCGGGTCATGCTAACGTCCCCTTAGAAACCCCCCCCCCCCCCCCCCCCCCCCCCCCCCCCCCCCCTTACTCTGGGTCACTCACCAGGATCCTGGTTTACCGGTGGGCCCACTATGGTGGACACTCTTCTGAGTATGTAATAAACCCTATCATCCAACGTCTCAAACTTCATGAAATTGAAAAGTTATGACCATCTGAGGTCATGCTCTAACGATTCTTTGATACTTATCTGGTCACTTTCGGAGTCGGTTTCCGATGGCACACTTGGGGACATTTGTGGAAATATGTTAGGCACCCTATCAATCAGATAATATCAAAACTTCATAGAATTGAAAATTAATACTATCCATGGTTATGCCGTCTTCAACTAACCTTACCTGATCCAATTTGGAACGGTTACCTTATGAGGCACTGAGGGCCACTCCGGGACCGGATACCAGTGGGGTTTTTGGGGAACATTATCGGTAATATGCAATGACGGGCTATCGAACAACATGAAATAAAACAATATTTACATCTAAGGTAGATTACGCTAACCATCCCCTATACTATATCTGGCTTTTTGGAATCGTGTTACCGGTGGCCACTGGGTTGTACACTTGTGGAATATGCGGAATAGAAACTCTATCGTCCGACATATCAAACTTCATGCGGCGGTTCTTTTCTCTCAAACCGAGAGTGTTGCCGTGAGATTTGGGTGCCGAAACTCTTTCATTCTAACCTTTGACTTTTGATATTGTAGATAATTATAAGACACGCAAAAAATCGGTATTTTCTTCGGATAGCCTAACTGCAATTATATGGCGAAAATCCTTTTTTTATAAAATGCAAATCCAAACTATGTTTGGAACTTGGATACTCGGCATAATCAAGAAGTGATGTTGTTTTGAGGTTCCAGGGCACAGCGGCATATTTGCAGGCATTTGGAAATGGCTGATGAACTTGCCAGGAAAAGGCATATCAAACATATTCGTGGATCCCTGAGCCGTATCCTTGGAACTCTCAATAAGTGCCCGTTGATGCAAGCCGAAAATAACATATTTAGTCTCTTGTTAGATCCGCTATCTATATCTCATCATGTTTTTACAGCAGGGCAGTACGTCTCACAGATAGCACACAAGTGACGAATGTGAGGACCAATCGCAAATCGCTTAATTCTGGGGCGAGAAGATGCGTGGATTGAGACAAGCGTGAACTTTTATCACTCAAGTCCTTCAATTACCAAGAAACTTCTTGGCTTAACCTTAGGGAACTACGAATATCGCAGGGCTTCTAACAGGACATTGTCTGATAGATATACCTGCCAAATCGGCATGGGGGCCTAACAACTTCTGTCGTTTTTGTTTAATGAGCTAGAAAGCTCGGCACATTTACTCTGCGGATATAATGGATAAACCATTATGCAAAAATAACCCTCGTCTACCGAGTCCCATGGATACGAGTTATTTGTAGTTATGGACAGAATCCAGGGTACATTACAAAAGATAGCCTTCTTAGGTGGTCGCAGTGAGCTTAACACAATTGCCCATTGTGAAAAAAAAAAAAAAATTTGATATTGATAGCCAGATTAAAAACTATAGTAATCTAGAAAATGGTGAAAGATTTTGTGCAAAAATATGTGTAATATACATGAGGAATTGGAGAGTTTTACATCAGTTTCTGGTGAATTTTCATTAGGTTCACATTTTTACAAATTTTCTCGGTTAAAATTACTCAAACAAGTGGTTATGCATATTTAAATTCAATAACCCTCTCACTCACAGATCTTTTTGAAACAATGTGTATTTAGAATAATGGGGTAAAATGACTACGCATATTATCTTCGATATAGAAAGCATCCAGTTTATTTACTCATTTCATCACAAAAACCCCCCCCCCATAAACGCTATTTTCACTCTCTACATCACTTTAAAAACTCCACAACCCCTATACC